>NC_134699.1:18545134-18805654 GCF_050947455.1 Rhinoderma darwinii
TGTGTTAAGAGAAAGTGTGAGAAGAAGTGGTAGAATGTGTTAAGAGCAAGTGTGAGAAGAAGTGGTAGAATGTGTTAAGAGAAGTGTGAAGAGAAGGTGAAGTGTGAGAAGAAGTGGTAGAATGTGTTAAGAGAAGTGTGAGAAGACGTGGTAGAATGTGTTTAAGAGACAGTGTGAGAAGAAGTGGTAGAATGTGTTAAGAGAAGTGTGAGAAGAGTGGTAGATGTGTTAAGAGCAAGTGTGAGAGAAAGAGTAGAAGAAGTGGTAGAATGTGTTAAGAGAAGTGTGAGAAGACGTGGTAGAATGTGTTACGAGAAGTGTGAGAGTGTTAAATTGTTAAGCGAAAGTGTGAGAAGACGTGGTAGACTGTGTTAAGAGAAAGTTGTGTTAAGAGACAGTGTGAGACAGATTTAAGAGAAGTTGAAGTGTGTTAAGAGAAGTGTAGTGATGTTAAGAGAAGTGTGAGAAGTGGTAGACATGTGTACAGAGAAGTGTGAGAAGTGTAGGGGAGTGGTCGAATTGAGTTAAGCGACGTGTGAGCGCAGTGGTAGACTGGGTTACGAGCACGTGTGAGCAGAGGGTAGCAAGTGTAAAGCACGTGAGCCAGAAGTGGTAGACTGTGTTCACGAGCCAGTGGGCGCCGCGTGGTCTCCTGATGTATCCGGCCAGTGATAGCGCCGCCCTAGTACCTCCCCTATATCTCCTCCTATTACTTCATATAACCTCTCCCTATATCTCCTCCTATTATTTTATATAACCTCTCCTTATATCTCCTCCTATTACTCCATATAACCTCCCCTATATCTCCTCCTATTACTCCATATAACCTCTCCCTATATCTCCTCCTATTACTCCATATAACTTCTCCTATATCTCCTCCTATTACTCCATATAACCTCTCCTATATCTCCTCCTATTACTCCATATAGCCTCTCCTATATCTCCTCCTATTACTCCATATAACCTCTCCTATATCTCCTCCTATTACTCCATATAATCTCTCCCTATATCTCCTCCTATTACTCCATATAACTTCCCCTATATCTCCGACTATTACTCCATATAACCTCTCCTATATCTCCTCCTATTACTCCATATAACCTCTCCCTATATCTCCTCCTATTACTCCATATAACCTCTCCTATATCTCCTATTACTCCATATAACATCTCCCTATATCTCCTCCTATTACTCCATATAACCTCTCCTTATATCTCCTCCTATTACTCCATATAACCTCTCCCTATATCTCCTCCTATTACTCCATATAACCTCTCCTATATCTCCTCCTATTACTCCATATAACCTCCCCCTATATCTCCTCCTATTACTCCATATAACCTCTCCTTATATCTCCTCCTATTACTCCATATAACATCTCCCTATATCTCCTCCTATTACTCCATATAACCTCTCCTTATATCTCCTCCTATTACTCCATATAACCTCTCCTTATATCTCCTCCTATTACTCCATATAACCTCTCCTATATCTCCTCCTATCACTCCATATAACCTCTCCCTATATCTCCTCCTATTACTCCATATAACCTCTCTTATATCTGCTCCTATTACTCCATATATATTCTACCTGCAGTATGACTCCTACTTTTCATACATTATTCCTCTGTGTATTGGGATGAGGTGTATGTATCAACCACACATCATAACGTATTGAACAGAAGCCAATAATTATTTTGGAAGATTTATAGGGGATTTTTATGGGGGAGTTGTTTTGGGTTCTTTCCCAGCTTGGAAAACAAAGAGAGGTGTGTGCTTTACCTACATGAACAGTTCATAAGCTGTCAGAAGAGCTCAGTTAGCCGCCTGAATATTCTTCTGCTCAGAGGTTCACAGTTGTAATTGACAGATATTTAGTCCAATTTAAGTTAAAAGAAATATATGAACTATACAACCTGTGAAGTTATATCAAGGGAACTCTGCTACCTGCTGTCTGAAGATATGCACATCAAGTATGGTACATCTCTGTAGGCTTTCTATAGTATCCATCTCCATTTAAAGGGTTGTCTCATAATTCCCTTTAATCTTCTTTCAATAAGACATCTCATAAAAAGGAGATTACTGGGATATGACCCCCACAAATCTTTTAATTGACAAGGTGGATACACTCTGCTTACACCAGTGGAAGGTACAAATCTTATTTCAGCTGAGCCTGCAATTATGCCATAGCATAAAGATTAATTGGTAAGGGTAGATGCCATCTTGTGTTCTAGATTAGAGCAGAAACTGGTGCATTGTATATGTACGTATTGGGATTCAGGACTCTATTAAGGAGGTCTACCTGGACTAGTTTTGTATTTAGGCTCGTAATAACCTCCCAGTCCATTAGGGATCTTCTCAGAAGTAAAACGATTGGGTTCACTTTGGGTCCACCAGAGGAGATGACTCTAAGGGCCTACACTCCATCTTTGCAGAAGACGTCAATGTCCACAGGACATATCATCAATAATATCTAAAGTCAGGTCCAAATGCAATTGCCTTCTGCTGGACCCTATTGTATTAAGAGCCCATTATTGGCAGAGTCTGGGGCCATCAGAACATCATCTTGAATTCTGGTGGGCCCATCCAAGCCTGTTGAGACAGGGTAGACAGATCCTAACAAGAACAAGCCATACCAGTAGTTTTTCAACTCCATGAACAGGTTGCAGTTGAGCCTCCAGTGATATTGCCTATAAGGAATGTACTTTTATAGACGAGACCAAAAAGAGGAACAACTGGGTAAGATCAGAGACAGGAGCATTTTACAGAACAATGGTTTACATAGCAGTTGGGAATGCAGTCAGAGTAACCGAGGTGACCACTTTTCAACAATTCATATGTTCCCCGGAGGGCCAAAATGACAAAGGTCGCTTGTAGCAGGTGATCTCTAGTTGTCTGCTGATGACAAATATCTGTCACTAGGTTAAGGTAGAAGAGTAGGGAGCACAAATACATCCTACAAAACCACAAAATTGACATTTACATTAATTGACTGCACATAAAATTAGGTTTATAATGTATAATCAGAAGTAGAGCGTTCAATAAAGCAGATGTACTAATCAATTTCTGAACACATTCAATATATATTTTCCATGATTACATGGGGAAGTCGAATTTTTTTTTTAATAATCCATCAATTTCAACCTATTATAGTCAACTGTTGTCACTAAGTCAGTGGCACCTTCTAATCGTTTGTAAACTATTAGGCAGAGAACCTGAGGATGAACTTCAATCAAACATAATCAACAAAAGATTTTAAGCATCTCCTGCTTCCATCTCTTAGTTTTTAGTGGGGTCTTTATGACTATTGTCATAATCTTTGAAAGGTCATGATCTATGTCAGGTGTCTTTAACACAGACTCCTTAAAGGGGTTGTCCAAATTGGATAATCCTTATTTTTTAGAAGGGTCCCCAAATAATAAGCTGATTACAGAATCTGTAACTCTATCGATCATCTGTAATCAATGGCTAAATCTTGAAGCAAGTGTTTAATTCCGCTGCAGTGCCACCACAGGAGAAATGAAACATTACATGGTGCCCACTGAAATTAGTGAGCTATCTGTATTATACACTGTGTTCCACGTCTTTCAGACTGAGAGAGAGAGATGCTCATTGCAGCTTCTCTCTACTATGGCTAATGAGAATCCTGAACGTGACACCCCCTATTAAGTCTTCTTTAATAGGGTGCTTAAAAATGGTTTATGCAAACCAAACAACCACTTTAAGGCTCCCTGCACCTCTAGTGAACCTTTTCTTAAATCCCACTTTCCAACCACCACCAGCAAAATCGACATTTCTGTGGAACAGGAACCTGTAGAGATAAATCAAGACTGGGTACAGTAAGAACATTTAGAAAGTGTCCGGTGATGAGGTTGTATGTATGTTCCTCCAATGCTTGCATGTATTTTCAATGGGTAGTCAAAAACTATCCAAAAAACATATTAGACTTTCTATAAAATTGTCTTGGTGTGTGTGGTAAGATTGGATAGTTTACATTGTGAGGACTATGAGTACATTGTGATCCCCATGGGTACACTGTGAGCCATGTGGGTACATTGTGAGCCATGTGGGTACACTGTGAGCCATGTGGGTACATTGTGAGCCCCGTGGGTAGACTGTGAGCCATGTGGGTACATTGTGAGCCCTTTGGATCCATTGGTAGTCATATGGGTATGCTGTGAGCCCCATGGGTACACACTGTGAGGAGATATTCCGTGTACAACACGGTAGAACAGGCTGCTATTGATATTCTGACCCATGCAGAGCACATGTTACACATGGTTTAGGCGTAAATTATATAAATTAAAAACGTGCAATCTTCAGTATTTATGATGAAAAGGGATATTCAAAGCGAATTTGCTGCGTAAATGACAGGGTTAATAAGTAGCGTGTCTTGGTGAAGGGTGTTTCCTCCACACACCTATAGCACGTTCTATTTATATACTGGAGCAGGAAAGATTCCAGTAACATATCCCAAACTCCTCTGTTCAGCTTACATCATAGTGTGGAACCAGATCACAGATTAGGAGGATGAGAACGGCTATATCTGGAGGCTGTTTTGTATACGGATTTATTTTATATAGGACTGATGTTACTTGGCTCCTTATGTGGTTTGTGCAACATTTCATATTATTTACATAAGGCCATGTAGAAAGTTTCGTCCCCCAGTTTGTAATAACTTATGCCCGATACTTAACTGCACCTGAACGAACTGGAACTTTGGCCCAAACCAAAGCTAATGTAAAATGCAGTAACAATTTATAAAATGACAAGGTCTACAGATGAATGGTGCTACTTTTAGAAGACACCCACTGTCTATCACCTGATTAAAGGGGTTGTCCCACCATTAAATATCATATTTTTTGTATAGATCATAAAAAAATTAACAATGTTTGCCATTTACATGCTGTTAAAAAAATTTATCCAGTGATCAGTTATAACATTTACCTACATAGTATGGTGCCACCTGGTGTTCAAAGTGTATATCAATGTGCTTGTCCACCTAAAGAGCTGAGTTCTGGTGGACTCGCATGCTGTCTTTCTCCCCACAGCCAGGTCTCTGCATAGTGATACTCTGTTTACTGTGGAGCAGCCAACAGAACGTTCTGCCTCTTGCCTGCTTGTCAGGGAAGGAGCAAAGCCTCTGCAGCAATATAGCAGTATAACTGAAGAGACTCATTTTTCTCAGCTTGTTAGCTCTGTGTCCTGACAGCAGATATGAACCCTGTACATGCATACACAGTCTTTATTTCTTTATTATTTCATTATATTTTCATTGGTCTCTAAGGGAGTGCATACTATGGATGTTCTGCGCCCACCATGGCCTAAAACTAGGTCATGCGCCCCGCTCTAAACTTATTTATGAATTGGAGTGTTATTATTTGAGCACTACATATCAATACTATTATGACACAATGTGTTCACTATATGGCACTATTATTGATGCAATCTATGGCGGTATCATACGGACACTGTATAGAGAAATAATTAAGCAACTATTTGGGCAGTATCACCCTACATTTCTGACCTTTAAATAAAATGTCCTATATAAGAATTGCTTGCTTTGTAAATAGGACACACAATTCTAAAACTGTCTAGTAAACAGTTTATCTAGATAAAGAAAAAACAACCCTCTGATAGGAGACTTAAAGTAACCAATTTGTTTTGGACGAGAGTTATTAGAAGACCGGAGAAAGCGAAGCAGTTGTGAACAGATGTTGTGTCATAAATTGTAGGGTTCTGCATAGAACAGACTGTTCTGAGAATGACCCCAGTATTATCCCCATCAGACATGGATAATAGAGGGTTAGAATACCAGTGGCGTCAGGTCCAACCTGTAGATAAGTAGGTTATGTACTGCCGGAGCCTGTGACATCACATGGCCAAAAACCACCTGATCGTATAACATGTTAGTCCTGTCCTGCAAGCTTGTGGTATGATCATCACTAGGAAACAACCTGCATTGCTGAACAAGGACATCATTTGTTTAGGAGTCTCTTGATCCCTTTGAGTTATACTGGCTTTCCCACATAAATGCCGGCACAGGCACAGCGTAATGTGGACTCACAGCAATGCCAACAAAGCTCCTACAACGTTTCTGTGTCAGCAATGGCTGGGGTGTTGTTGTTCTTCAAGGCTGTTCACATCTAGGCACATTGCCCAACATAGATGTCCAAAACAAGGAGACTTAAAGGACAACTCCACCCAAAACTAATTAGGCTGTGCGAATTTAGAAGCGATGGTCATGTTTATGTTGTAGACCATGATGGGGAGAGGGTCTTAAATAAGAAAATCTAACTCCCTATTTATTTTCGTAGGCTAATGTTGCTGTCAAAAGGAACACCTGAAAGGCGAAGCGACCATTGTTAGACTTGAGTTCCTTGTGCCCACCGGAGGAGCTGGTTCTCAAGGCCCACCATGTGCACGTCTACTTTAATGGCATTGTAATCTTTGTTGTTATCATTACACACACAGAAAAGATCATGCGTGAACCAACCCATAAATAATAGAACCTAGTGGCAAGTGGTTGGCCTCAAAGTCACCCCCAAATGGGGTTGTCTTCTGCTAGACCGTTGTGTCCCATTATTGAAACAGAGCCTGGGTCCACCAGTGGATTTTATGAGCATATAAAATAGATTAAAAAAAGAGGACATTTTCCATGGGGTGTCCATCATTATGGGACCTCAGCCGATCAGTGACTCTGTGGTATTATTTACGCACTGTATAGTACTGTTATGTGTTCGCTGTATGTCACTCTCGCGCAGATACTCTTCAGTAGTATTGTATGGACACTCTATAAAATTGTTTGATACAGAATGATTCTATTATTTAGATAGTATCATACTTAATTTCCGTCCTTCCAAAATAAATTAGAGGGGAGCCCCTAGACCCTCATTTAGTCCTGCAATGAGGAAAGATGCGCATAGACATCAGATATTTCTCAGCAATTCCTACTGTTTTTATAGAAAGGGAAAAATAAAAAAGCAGGCATTCCTGAAAAATATCAAAAACAATCTTTATTAATTAAAAGGACCACAAATTCAAAACATTGAAAGAAAGTTTTCATAGCACCGAGTCCAAGAGGAACCCTAACCATTGGTTATTCCATATTTAATATTCACCGATGTTCCTTCCCAATTGACAAAAATGTGCATTAAAAAAATGAATATATCCAATCAATACGGATTAAAGTTATCATATAAAAGTAAATATACCTTTCTACATATCGAAAAAAGAATGAACTCCATGCCAAAAAAAGTGAATACAATAAACATCAAAAATGCCAATAATAAGGAAAGCAACAATGAATGTCAAAAACCCAATAAAAATGTGCAAACAAATAAAAGAATATGATAAATCCAAAAAGTACCCACACATGCTCACATCCAAATTGTACTGGAGGAGGAATGGTCACCAATAGGGAATAAAAACATTTTTGACAGGCAACCGAATGTCTATGGCAGCGGGCCATCTCTCACCTGAGGTTTGCCGTCACTGAAAATATAGATCAGACATGTTGGGTTCTACTGCAATAACATATATGTTCACTCGAGACAAACCATTAATCGGGGGGTCTACCATTTATATAATTGGTTGAAAGATCTTAGGGGTAACAATTATTTTATGTTTAGGTCGACCTTAAGCCAAGCAAGAGAAGTGAATCACATTTCATAGTTGCTTTACAGCTTGAGCGGTGTGGCATACTAGTTTTTACGAGGCAGGCGAACATGGCACAACATGTGTGACCAGGACTGCATTAAAATTCACCTGTTATGAGACAGGTACACTTTGAATAGGGGCATTTGTAAGATACCCAATATGGGTTAACCAAGTGGGCACCATGAAAGCTCACTCTATAGCCCTAAAAACTAGGGATCAGGGGTTTGTACAGTGTATTTGCCATCCAGGTTAGTTGGTAGCCCTTAATATCAACTACTCTACAATGTGGATTATAGGGGTTTCCTCACAGAACCACCCAATTGTTCAATTGAAGTAACCGCATAGTATACCCCCCACACCAAAAAATTAAAAAAAAATTGCTCCGAGGGTCTGTATAGTAGTAGCCACCTTTAGCACCCGCTAAGTTAACCCTTTAAATGTCCCTGTTTAAAGTGCATCAGCTCTAGTCTGCGTGGCCACTATTGAGTGAGCACTACCATGAGCAGGCCATCATGAGCGACATAGGAGGAGAAATGCATCCAAAAAACTTCGACCGGTTCAGACAAGCCCTTAGACAGCATTTGCATTACCAATCCTACAATACAAAATGCAAATCAAAAATAAACTGATCAGCGTGCACTCCGGCTGACAGTTTCTTTAAGAGTCACTTTTGTTTTACTCATAAAAAGGATTGTTTGGTTTATTTGTATTTGCATGAAATTTAAATGAATAAATCGAGAAAAATCAATGATTAGAAAAATGTCTGACTCAACGAGAGACTACAGTGAAGCAACTTCACTCTCTGGGACGAATCCTGACTCATGAAGGAGGTTTTCCTTTTGGCAAAAGTATGTATGCACCAGAAATTTTCCTTTTCTCAGCCCATAACATAATGACCTATATACCTCACCAATCATCTGTTCCAGAAATACATCTGTATTTATCTTTAAGTTGGCTTTCAGTATCATTGGGTCTTCTTATTGCTATGATGGCGTTATGTGAACTTACTGTTATGACCAGCAGGTTGTGGACACACTGGGCTACGCCACCAGTTTGGCTTAGGGTCACCTCTAAGGGTGTAATCTAAGTAGCCTCCCCGGTTTTCACCCTTTCATCCCTATACAGGGATCTGGTCTCCAGGGAGGCTACCAGGTCGCTACCTCTTGAGATGGTCCCAGAAGAAGAGCTGTTAGCCCAGCGGACCAGGAACAAGCACTGGCAGATGGCACCTTAAGTGGTTCCCGACCGCTGGCTGTATTTTTACGACCAGCGGTCAGGGTCCTTAAATCCCGAGCCATAGACTTTTTACGGCTCGGGTTTTAACTTGCTGCCCGCGCGATCGGGCAGCTGAATGTCTTTTTACACAGCGCTCAATGAACGCTGTGTATAGGAATAGAGGCAGCGGCCGCGCCACTGTCTCTATTCCTCCCGGTGAACATGTGACTGGTCACATGATCGCCGGGTGCCGTTACAGACAGACTGCTGCTGGGTCTTACTAGACCCAGCACAGCCCAGTTAGTGACAATCGTCACTATGAGAGGGCTGATTTCCCCTGTAACTGGGGCTGCTGTGCTGCTCCAGTTACAGTGGAAAAACATGGTGTAAAAGAAAGAAAAAATATATATAAAGTTCCCCAAAGGTCTTTTTTTACCTTTGAGGAACAGACCATTGTAATAAAAAAATAGTAAAGTAAAGTGCAAAAAAAAATTAAATAATAAATACACATAAAATACCCACCCCAAAAAAAAACGTCCCCCCCCCCGCCAATCATTGTTGTAACGCTAGCGCTGACCCAATTACCCTAATATAGACATGTAATATATTAAAATTTACGTTAGACCATGACGATCACAAATAAAAGGTCTATTTTAGGGTAAAACTATGTTAATAGCTGAAACGTAAAAAAGCTTATTTTTTTACTATTATTTTCAAACTTTATGAATAAAAATTCTAAAATAGCAAAAAAGGTGTGTATAAAAACGATAAAAAAAAGAAACCTGCATTGTCTACGGAAAAAACGTCGCAAAAATCACGTCGTTAGCCCAACAAATAAAAAAGTTATAGCCATTTAACTAACACGTGCTAAAAATGGCTAAACGGTGTCTGGTCCTGAAGGCGCAAAATAGCCCGGTCCTGAACTGGTTAATGGATTGAAACATGTCACCGACAGTTGGAGGCAGACTGGCAGCGGGCAGCTTGATGAAAGCTGATAGTGGATAGCTGGACACTGGCTGATAAGAGAGAGCTGGACACAGGCAGACAGCGGAGAACTGGATACAGGCTGATAACAGATAGCAATCAGGGACTGCAATCATTTGCACACGGACCTTTGCAGAATATAACTAGGTTGTGCCAATGCTGCTCAGGCAACACGTATATTGTGGAAGTCCCTTAAGTAGTGCAGGAACGAACAGGGATGGGAAGAGGGATTTTGAATTTCATGCACACTTGCCCTTTAAGAGGCGGCCGGGGCACGTGCAGTATGTGCATTTTGCCCGTGAGCAGAGGAACACATCAGACATCAGAGTAAAACCTACGATGGCAGAGGTGAAGCTGGGGAGATGTGCCTCAAGTGCTGGGTGCGCAGCCTTTTTAGAGGGGATGCAGGGGTAGCAGTCGCACCCCAGCCCTGGTACTTGTGGGGGAAAAAAAGAGGACCTTGCCATGTAGGAAGACATCATTATATGTGTTATGTTATAAATGGCACAAGGTATATAGGGGGGGGGGGGAGTGTCTCCCATGTATCTGAACCAGAGTGGACCGCCGGTGGTGAGTTAAAGTTTTATGGATTGGGAGATGGCTGAAAGTCCTTTCCAAGCTGTTATGGTCCATTTGTGAATAATCTGTCCAATCACCATTTACATCACTATGTAGCGATCACCATGATGGATCCGATCATTATCCAATACTAGATTACACTTTGAGATATGTTGCTCCAATGAGATGATTGATCTGACTACGGTGCAATGTATTGGGAGAGATCCAGCCCTTATAATGACCCAAACCTGCTTGATATTACACAAGGAGACTATCCAACTTGTTGTACATGGTTCTCCTCGTAGAAAAGGGAAAGACTATGTATGGCCAGAGTATACGGTTTCTCTATTCTCCAGTAAAGTGGTCAATGTATTGCGGCTCGAGGACCAAATTTTTAAAACCATTTAATGAAGAGAACCTGTCCGCCCCTGGCATAGGACTATACAAAAGAAATGTAAAAAAGCCACCTCCACCCCTAACCCATTAATGTAGGAGGACTTAAATGAGGCTGAAAAAATGACCATGTCTTTAAAGACAACTCCACTTGAAGCGGTTTTGGACGTAGTCGGTCCAGTATAATAACAACAGAACAACAATGTATAAAATTGCAGTCATTGGCCTTAAAAATAACACTGACAAGCTCCTGTGGGTTGCAAAATTCCTACTTTCCTTTAACCTGACCTCCATGACTAAGCAAGACGCGTCAAGTGTTACGTCTCATGAGAAATAACTGTAAATAAAAATCACAAGTAAAAAACACTTTCTTGTTTTTCCAAGTTAGAACATTTCCTAAGACGGACTCACAAATTGCCGCAAATTGTATGGCAGCAATAATCGCCTGCACCAGAGGCACTCGTGCTAATAAAGGCCGAAAAAGGCTCGATATTAAGGTCCAGCAAGAGTAGATGTCTGCCTAGGGCACCATTGGGAGGACAGGGGTAACAATGTATGGGCACAAAAAGACAGGTGTGTGTGCCGAAATGGCTCAAGTCTCCAGGTTTATGTGGGCAATCGTGTGCTTCCTGCCTACTCATCTTTTTGACCCTTGTTTTTCACTCAAGCTCTTCCTGAACAGTATCAGCTGCAGTGTCACCCATAGTGCAACCCACAATGCCTCCCTAACAATACCAGCGACTGTGCTCCCCTCAGAATACTAGCTAAAGTGCCTCTCTGGTAATGCCAGCTGACAGTGCCAGGCCAGCCACATTTGACCCTTTGTCCCATTGGTGCCTGCAATATATGTGTTTCACTGTCTTGTTTCATTCCTCCCACAGTGCCCCCAAACAGTGCTCAGATGCCCCCATAGATCGCTACATGCTAGTGCTTGTGTAAACAGCCACAGACATTCATACACCGCTGTCTCCAAAATCTGTCCCAACCTGCTGCTCATCCTTTGCTTTAGGAGAGCCCCAAGGCTGGTCCTCCCAGATTAACCACACCCTGCCCAAAACCCAATCCTCAGAAATTACCTTGAGGCACGAGAAATTGACCCACCCACAATCTCTAGTGGAGTTGGTGTATCTAAGCAAAAATAGGTGTATCTAAGACTGTGACATTTTTAAAACAGTCTAAATGTACAATACAGGAGAATAATGGAATATAGGTCCGTATCAAAATTTTTGACGTGGTGGGGTTCCTCATTATTGACCGAGCTGAAAGGCCAGTATTTTTTTAATAAATTTCCATAACTGGAACATAAATATATATATAGCGATTTAGACAGATAGACAGATAGATAGATAGATAGATAGATAGATAGATAGATAGATAGATAGATAGATAGATAGATAGATAGATAGAGTGAAGGAAATAAGTATTTGATCCCTTGCTGATTTTGTACGTTTGCCCACTGTCAAAGTCATGAACAGTCTAGAATTTTTAGGCTAGGTTAATTTTACCAGTGAGAGATAGATTATATAAAATTAAAAAAAAGAAAATCACATTGTCAAAATTATATATATTTATTTGCATTGTGCACAGAGATAAGTATTTGATCCCCTACCAACCATTAAGAGTTCAGCCTCCTCCAGACCAGTTACACGCTCCAAATCAACTTGGTGCTTGCATTAAAGACAACTGTCTTACATGGTCACCTGTATAAAAGACTCCTGTCCACAGACTCAATGAATCAGTCTGACTCTAACCTCTACAACATGGGCAAGACCAAAGAGCTTTCTAAGGATGTCAGGGACAAGATCATAGACCTGCACAAGGCTGGAATGGGCTACAAAACCATAAGTAAGACGCTGGGTGAGAAGGAGACAACTGTTGGTGCAATAGTAAGAAAATGGAAGACATACAAAATGACTGTCAATCGACATGGATCTGGGGCTCCATGCAAAATCTCACCTCGTGGGGTATCCTTGATCCTGAGGAAGGTGAGAGCTCAGCCGAAAACTACACGGGGGGAACTTGTTAATAATCTCAAGGCAGCTGGGACCACAGTCACCAAGAAAACCATTGGTAACACATTACGCCATAATGGATTAAAATCCTGCAGTGCCCGCAAGGTCCCCCTGCTCAAGAAGGCACATGTACAGGCCCGTCTGAAGTTTGCAAATGAACATCTGGATGATTCTGAGAGTGATTGGGAGAAGGTGCTGTGGTCAGATGAGACTAAAATTGAGCTCTTTGGCATTAACTCAACTCGCTGTGTTTGGAGGAAGAGAAATGCTGCCTATGACCCAAAGAACACCGTCCCCACTGTCAAGCATGGAGATGGAAACATAATGTTTTGGGGGTGTTTCTCTGCTAAGGGCACAGGACTACTTCACCGCATGAATGGGAGAATGGATGGAGCCATGTACCGTCAAATCCTGAGTGACAACCTCCTTCCCTCCACCAGGACATTAAAAATGGCTCGTGGCTGGGTCTTCCAGCACGACAATGACCCGAAACATACAGACAAGGCAACAAAGGAGTGGCTCAAAAAGAAGCACATTAAGGTCATGGAGTGGCCTAGCCAGTCTCCAGACCTTAATCCCATCGAAAACTTATGGAGGGAGCTGAAGATCCGAGTTGCCAAGCGACAGCCTCGAAATCTTAATGATTTACAGATGATCTGCAATGAGGAGTGGGCCAAAATTACATCTAACATGTGTGCAAACCTCATCATCAACTACAAAAAACGTCTGACTGCTGTGCTTGCCAACAAGGGTTTTGCCACCAAGTATTAAGTCTTGTTTGCCAAAGGGATCAAATACTTATTTCTCTGTGCACAATGCAAATAAATATATACAATTTGACTATGTGATTTTCTGTTTTTTTATTTTTTTCATATAATCTATCTCTCACTGGTAAAATTAACCTAGCCTAAAAATTCTAGACTGTTCATGTCTTTGACAGTGGGCAAACTTACAAAATCAGCAAGGGATCAAATACTTATTTCCTTCACTGTAGATAGATAGATAGATAGATAGATAGATAGATAGATAGATAGATAGATAGATAGATAGATAGATAGATAGATAGATAGATAGATAGATAGATAGATAGATAGATAGATAGATAGATATTTAATAGAATATGATTAATAAATAAAGCTGCCAACAATGAATCAGATCCATCTATTCTCCTGCTTGTCCTTTGGTCCATCCTTAAACTTTTCCACAGTATGCATTGGATCATTTGCTATGTTGATGTTCTGGATCATTCCCTCCTGTATGACTAGTCCTGGTGTTCTTATTTTATACATGTAAATAGGTCTTGTCCTGTGAGTAAAGGCTTGAAGCCGGGTGAGTAGGAGGAGGGCTGGTCTAACTATATCTTGTTATATGGGTGTGGGGAAAGTGTAGGGCACAAGCATACACCTATTTTTATTGCCCTGTATGTGTCACCGTCTGACTGGCAGCACGACACAGGAATGTGCCTAGTGCTATATATATTGTGTGTGTGTATATATATATATATATATATATATATATATATATATATACACACACACATAGAGTATATATGTACTGGGCTTTGCGATAGCAGACCAGTTTTGTCTATGAAAGCAATACAAATTGATTATCTGAGCTTACGGCTGAGGTACATTAGGTGTCTGGGCTCCTAGGAGAGGATTGATGACATCAACACATAAGTGCAGTGATGTCACTCAATGTGAGACTTTCAGCCAATTGGCTAGCTGAGTGACAAAAGCTGTGGAAAAGAAAGGGGTTCACAACTGCTCTCCATCTGTCTGTCCCCTACGCAATTGTCAGCCGTCTCATAGCCCCCAAACCTACAGATGTGCATAAACACACAATCATGCACAACTACATACATCACCAGTAAGCAAGAAAACCTAGTACATTCTATCAATATATACTGTAGGTAATTACTTATTATTTTGTTTTTCTCCAATACATCTTGAATAAAAAATGAAGCAACTTTGCACATAGTCTCGGTTAAAAAAAATAAAATCTCATACCGTTTTGTGTATACAGCTCCAGTATGGCTCCATGGGTAAAGACTACAAAAAAAACTTGTATAGTTTGACAATTGCAGTCATGTGTTACCCCTTTACCTCTCTGTGGGCTACCAAGAAGAGGGAGCAGAGGTAATCAGAGTAATACACAACTGGCTCTGACTACAAAAAGGTATGTTTGCAGTCTGTAACCATGGAGAAACGTAGGTCAGCATAGAAGCTGTATACATAGGATGGTAGGATAGTTTGTAGTTGCTTCATATTTTAGTTTAGCTACTGCCGTGACCAATGGTGCTGTGTGAAGCCAACTTTACATCTTCACTTGAAGTTCTTCTGTATTGTTGTAACCAAGAGTAAAAGAACCCATATATAGTGTTAAAGCTCAAAACTCAGTGTTGTGGAGGATAATTTTTATTGTCATCTCCACCTTCTCAAAGGACAGAGGTGGCACCAGATGATCAGGGGTGTAGGTATAGGGGGGGGCAGAGGTGGCAGTTGCGCTAGGGTAGTGGTGCCTGAGGGGATAAAAAGGCTTCTCTGCCACAGGAGAAGACCCCAGTATAATAAATGGCACATGGTAGACAGGGGGCCCTGTTACAAATTTTGCATTGGGGCCCAGGAGCTTCAAGTTTCCCCTTATGCCGATGATAATAGTCTTTATGAACACATCCCATAGAAATGAATGGGTCCTAAGTGGCATCATGATCTAGTTGCAAATAAAAATATGTCAACCCTTTCAAAGTACCTGGATTTCTGCATTAGTTACTAATAAAATTGGGTCTGATTGTTATCTAAGTAGACTAATAAAACACAAAGTGTTGTGCTGTACATGTATTTTATTGAGTAAACATCCACAGTGCAGGAGGACAAAGTAAATCAACCTCTGTGTTAATGACTTCTGCAAGAGCTAATTGGCAAAAGGCGTTTTAATTAAAGATATGAGATTGTAAGTGTGGGTTTCACAGGTGCTTTGCCCATTAAATAAAGGCACACAAAGCCTGGTTACTGAAAAATCTGTTCTTCTCAAAAGAGATTGGTTAGTGCCAACCATGCTTCAAGGCAAAAAAAAACTTCCAGAAGACCTCAGAAGAGGTGTTATAGAGAAGCAAGGAATTGGAAAAGACAACAAAATCATGGCTAAAGACCTGGGTGTACATCAATCCACGGTTAGACAAATTGTCTCCAAATGAAGAAAGTTCAAAGCTGTTGCTACTCTTTCTAGGAATGGGGGCAATCCTGAAAGACGGGGGAGAAAGAATGGTCCAATATTCCTCCTCAATGTTGGGCAAATCTTATTTGCAACTACAGGAAACATTTAGTGGAGGTGATTGCTGCTCAAGGACAGACCTACAGGTTTTTTCAATTTAAGGGTTCATTTAATTTTCTCCCTGCACTGTGGATGTTTACTCAATGTGCTCAATAAAAGACATGAACAGTACAACTATTTGTATGTCATTAGTTTAGTTATATTGTGGTTGTCTATCCCTTTAAATGCCACGTACATGTTCGTGGTAGTCATTAAGGGGAAGCATGGAGCGGGCTCACGTGCTGAGCTTGCTCCATACTTAGTGGGTGACAGCTGTGTAATACAGCCAATACTTCACTGCAATGGGCGGAATCAAAGATCACGTTGATTCTGCTGGTTTAACCCCTTAAATGCTGTGATCGCAATGTACCATCACCCCCCCCCCCCTCAACGAGATTGCGCGGTGCCGATAGTCGTCATGGCAGCGTGGGGGCCTAATAAAGGCCCCCAGGTCTGCCATCTTTGTATTCCCCTTGCAGGGCTTCAAAGGAGACTGTTAGTAAAGCCTACTGCAATACATTAATATTGCAGGTTATCATGCAAGCAATCGCTGATTCAAGTCCCCTAGAAGGACTAAAAATAAAAAAAAAGTATAAATTATTTTTTTTCATTTTCACAAAAAAAAAATAAGTAAAAAAAATAAATTTTCCCATTCCTTCCCTAAAGTAAAAAAAATAATAAAAGTTAACATAACTGGTATTGGTGGGTCCGTAAACGTCCGAAATATCACAATATAGCGTTATTTAACCCGCTCAATGAACTCCGTAAAAAAATATATAAAAAACGCAAATTGCTTTTTTCATCACCTTAGCTCTCAAAAAAATAATGAAATAAACAGTGATCAAAAAGCTTACATGTACCCCAAAATCTGTAAAAACTACAGATTACCCTGCAAAATATAAGCCCTCACACCGCTCAATTGACGGAAAAATAAAAAAAAGTTATGGCTCTCAGTACATGGCGACACAAAACTATTTTTTTTTTTAGAAAATCGTTTTTTTCTTCTAAAAGTGGTATAACATTAAAAAAACATAAATTTGGTATTGCCGTGAAAATAAAACGCCCCAAAAAATGACATAATCACCGCTTTTATTGCCCACAATTAAAAAAATTGCAGCTGCCTAGTACATTATGCAGTAAATAAACGGTGCCATGAAAAACTACAACATTTCCCTAAAAAAACCAAGCCCTCATATGGCTACGTTGACGAAAAAATTAAAAAAATTATGGCTTTTGGAAGACGGGGAGGAAAAAACGAAAATTAAAAAAGATTGGCCGTGTCATTAAGGGCTTATAATTGTGACTTCGATGACAATCAGACCACATTTTATTAGTAATCAATGCAGAAAGCCAGGTAACCAAAGGGTTCACTTACTTTTTCTTGCAACTGTATATTATATCCAAAACTTTCACTCGTAGACAAATGCACACAACACTTCTACCATATGATAAAAGTAATAAAGACCTTCACCACGCTTGAAAATCTGCTGCTTACTCAGCAAAACGCAATATTTTAATTTGCATTCACACATTAACATTCTCGTGCCGCCCTCCTTTTAAATCTGAAATTTAATCCCTCCTATTCCATACATTTCCAAAAAATATTAAAAAAATAAGTTAAAATGTCCTCATTATTTCTCATTAAATATGGCAAAGTTGCTTTGTGTAGTGGGATGAAGACGGTCAACAAACTCTTAGAGACACAACCTAGGTCCTGTTTTGACGTACAGCGTCCCATGTGTTTGAGAGTCTTGAAGACCATGGAGAAGTTCTTCACTGTGCAGACAAAAGCAGGACTTGTTCTGGTGTTCGGCTGGACAGAATGCCTTCAACAAGGAAATGATGGATCTCCTGACCTTCCTATGTCCAGGCTAGCTTATGAAAAAGTGTGGTGGACTTGGTGTCCTTAATAAGTCTTTGATTTTTATGACAATCCATGGGCCGAGGCTGGAGGGTGCTTTGGTCTTTGCTTTGGGTGGATATTGGTCCTTCAAAAATATCTTACAAAATTGTTCTTTTTACCAAGGCCAGTCTGTAGCCCAAATACAACACTTAATATACCCTCTTAGTCAACGCTGAAGAGGATAATATCCTGTTTACTCCATCTGAACTATCTTAAATGTCTCGGTCACTTAATACACTGTATTAGGTGGGGGTTGGTGCAATGCGTCGGGAGGCTGTAGATGAGGTGCTGGTTGGTTTTGTTGGTTATACCATTGGTTATAGTTCTCAAGATAGCTTGGGGATGAACAGTGAGGAAGACTTTGTTGCTGAGGGGTTCTGCTTCTACTATTTTCCCACATAGGTGGAGATGAGGGAGAATTGCAAGCCATCGAATCACTGTTGTTGGGGCTGTGCTCCAATCCGGGACCCTCACCGTTCTTGTAAAGTTTCTTGAATTTTGACCTTCGGTTCTGAAACCAAATCTTGACCTGAAGAGCAAAATTGAGAATAGAATTATTAGATCACTCTAGATTGTGAAAAGTCTTTTCTTCATATGATGCTGGAGGCAATTACCTAGACCCCCAGCAAATCTCTGCATTTTTGAGATGCCCAATTTATATTTTAATGGTAATTTTATGGTATTTGTTTTAAATCTTGGTTTGTGAAGAAATGTATTCGTTCCTAATATTAACACTTTCCTGGTGGGCCTGGCCCACCATTCATCTTCACCCCAATGCTCAAATCAAAACTAGGATTAAGGCTGGTGCATTGACCTCTATGTTTCTGTTTTAGGAGGGATGCAGAGCAAACTTCAGTACGTTTTTTACAGAGCTCTTGGCATTTGGTTAGAAACTTGGGGCAACAAGGTCCTAATTCCGACAGCATCTGCAAGGGGCTTTAATGTTCTCCCTATGCTTGGGTGGGCTTCCTTCCACATTCCAAAAACATCCTAATAGGTTAAATGTCTTCCAATGAACGCAAAATGTGATTGTAAGCCAAAAGACAGGAACAGAAGTGATTACTATGAGTCCACCACAGTAGAATATGTTGCTGCTAAATAAGTCATCAAAAATAGTCAGGCCACAGTATTTGGATAAACTGTACCAGATATGATGGCCTGGACTTGAGGAAACACTGGCCATATTGGAACTGCAGGATCGGTAGACTGTGCTTGATTTCCTTCTTTCTAGTTATTTTGACTTTTTCCTATCAAAATTGGACCTTCACTAGGGAAATTTTTACAGTCACAGTCACTAGAGCAACCTAATCTATAAGGAACATCAAGGCGAGTAGTATGTTTTGAGGGAATGAGGTTTTAAGGATATTATATCATAGTGAGGACAGAGCAGTATTTGATGAATGTCTAACATTGAACAACCGTGGGGCTAGACCTCCAGACCCTAGTAGGATTGACCTCTTAGCAATGACAAATTCTGTAGATGTAATCACTTGGTGTTCATGCGTTTCTGGCTTGTGTTTTGCTTTCTCTAGATCCTTCCTACCCCCACACTTGCTCTACACCTCTGTCCCGATTTCCCCCGCCCTGTGACTCATCCCAAGCTCTTCTCCAAAAGGACCAAACCCAGTTTCACAGCAACATTGTGTTGTGTAAATTGGTATGAGGAAGCCTCAGGATACCACCTCCCTGACCATAAACACCCCACCCTGACATCTCCCACCCCTTCAAATACCTCAGTCGATTCTTTACAAAAAGCACAAGGACAATATTCTTCATGAATTTTGGTGGGACAAGATCTTTATTACACACACACATACAGATTTCTAGACAATTTCTAAGCAATTCGATCAATATCAATCTAAATTGGTGTGTGTGATTGGTCTATTAATTTGATTGAAGTCTGTCTCATCTGCCGGAAAATTTATACGACACAAATTGACTGGACAATCACTTATTATTATCTTGGACTGAGGTCAATCAACCAATAAGATTTCTCCCTGATCATACATTTAGTTCAATGTAAGGACATTTGCCCCAGAGCACCATACATGCACGGGTATCACTCCAACCATTACAACTCAGAAGTATCGGCATGCATAATTGCACATTGTTGGCTAGGTGCAGCCAGTGGTAGGCACCACTTGATCTCTGTGGTCCAATGGTGATCCAGTGGCGTCATGTGCTATTTAGGAAAAAGAATGGTGGTGTATATTGATGCACACCGTCAGTCCTTCAAAACCTTTACAGCTGAAAAGAGAAGATGACCGCCTGCCCAAAGAGCTGGAGGCTGAATGTCTCATATATATATATATATATATATATATATATATATATATACACACATACATATATATACACACACACACACACACACACACACACACAACTTGACCTTGATCCAGGGTCCACCTGGTACACAAGCAATAAAATCGCAGCCCTCCAGTAGCAGTTTAATGTACAAGAAGTGGTATATTCATCCATGTAAATGCTACGTTTCAGTCCCCTCCCAGGACCTCTCTCTTGACAAAGGTCCTAGGAGGGGACTGAAACTTAATGCTGATGTTTATGGGATCTACCGGAATGCCTAATGTTTATAAGGCCTGAGCCAAAGGTATTTTGCTGTCCATTCCTTTTGCTTTTTACAGAGATTTGTCTAACAGTCATTGAAACAATCTAATTTGCATGTAAATGGGGGAATTGGGTTTCAATCAAGTCTATATCTTTTGCAACCCCTATCTGCTATTGCAGCAGATCGGCGCTGCAATGTAGATTACAGTAACGTTTTTATTTTTTAAAAACGAGCATTTTTGGCCAAGTTATGACCATTTTTGTATTTATGCAAATGAGGCTTGCAAAAGTCCAAGTGGGTGTGTTTAAAAGTAAAAGTACAAGTGGGCGTGTATTATGTGCGTACATCGGGGCGTGTTTACTACTTTTACTAGCTGGCCGTTCTGAAGAGAAGTATCATCCACTTCTCTTCAGAACGCCCAGCTTCTGGCAGATCACGCTGTGACGTCACTCACAGGTCCTGCATCGTGTCAGACGAGCGAGGACACATCAGCACCAGAGGCTTCAGTTGATTCTGCAGCAGCATCGGCGTTAGCAGGTAAGTCGATGTAGCTACTTACCTGCAAACGCTGACGCTGCTAGTAAAAGAAGTAAAAACGCCCCGATGTACTTTAGAAAGCCTCATTTACATAAATATAAAAATGGTCATAACTTGGCCAAAAATGCTTGTTTTTTAAAAATAAAAACGTTACTGTAATCTACATTGCAGCGCCGATCTGCTGCAATAGCAGATAGGGGTTGCAAAATCTGGTGACAGAGCCTCTTTAAGGTTTATCTCCTATAAATTCATGTATGTAAATTGTAAACTTAATTTGGATTTTGCCTCATAGTTTGTGTGTTTTATCTTTAAACTCTATATAGTTAAGGAAGTCCTCTACCTCTTTATTTCAAGAAAAATCTGATTAATAATGGAGGTATGGGATGGAATAGACCTAGTTTTGGAAAAGCACAGTGCTTGTCATGCAATATTTTGAATATTAGGGGAGAGAATTTTTGGGCGGATGGAAAAAAGGGTATTTGTATGTTACAAAAAAAACTGCCATGAGACCCAATTGAAGGAGCACTCCGGAATAAATTAATACACTGTATTATGCCTAGTGCAGGGCCTGAGGGGGCGGAGCATGACAGGAATCTAAAGAACATCAAACAGAGAATCCCTGTATCATGCTCCGCCCCCTAAGTCCCTGCAATAGGTGTAACACAGTATATCAGTTTTGTTTGAAGTGTTCCTTTAATATTGGGGAAAAAAATATTTGCGCAAGACCAAGGATCTTCAGACATATCTGCGTATCTTAGTCTACAGTTTATATCTTTTCCACTGTCATGTGACTTTATTTGCCGGTGCACGGCTCTGTGTATTGCTATGTTACATAGCGTGTTATTATACACTGCTTGTTATTACCTGTGTCTGTGTAAGTCCCAGCTGAGCCGCCAGTTCTGCTCTCTCGGGTAGCGCCAAGTACTGGGCCTTCTGAAAACGTCTCTGCAGGGCTGCCAGCTGGTAACTAGAGTAGATGGTCCTTGGTTTTCTCACCTTCTTTGGTTTTCCATTGACCATTCGTACCTCTGTTTCAGGTTCCTCCTTTATGGAAACTGCAAGGAAGTTATTGGAGGATTAAGTATTGAAGCACTAAATTCTTCTGGACTTTTTAAACTCTACCAAGATATGGAATCTTCCATACGGTTCACCCCACCATGCAACGTTCAATGTGTATGGATTAAATTGGCCCTTCTACTACTACTTTCGATGAAGAGAGTCTGCAACAAGTGCTAACCATACAACACATACAGGACACGATAAATTTCACGCAATTCACTTGCCCCACACTTAGGCTATATTCAGACGAGCGTGTGCAACCTCGGACGTGAAAAACTTATGTTTTTTTTACGTCCAAGGTGCACCTGTGTGGGACGCGTTATCATGGATCCCTCATTGACTAGAGTCTATGGAGGGATGCGTGAAAACGCAAGTAAATTGGACATGTTAGATTTTTCCAGAACCTCACACGCTCCGTTGAGACAAAAGCCGTGTGATCGGCTCCATTGAAATACATGTGCCCGTGTGACGGCCGTTGTTTTAACGGCCGTCACACGGGCGAGTTACACGCTCGTCTGAATGAGCCCTTATCGTGATATTGCAGACATGATCAGTTTTTGACTGAGTTGTTAACTTTTTGCCTACAATCATAGTCCTTCATTTCTTCCCCCCACCCCTTCAAGAAAGGTACTTCTTTCCTACCTTTATTTGTCTGTGTTTCAACTGTTCTCCCTATATCTATACTTAAGTATACCATTGGCTCCTTGGACACCCCTTACTGCTTATTATGCCAATACCTACAACAAATGTTACCACTACCACTACTACGACCACTACCTATACTACCTACTAGTACTATTTTTGAGTTGTATTAGCTTAACAAGTCTGGTCTTCTTTTTGACGTTGTTTTTTCTACCTTTTCTCATCTCAAGTGCCTCCTACCTTCATGGTTCTGCAATCCTACAACGCTTTTGCACATCTCTTGAAGAATGGCCAACTCCAACCACTACCACCGAAAACACAATGTAGTATATATCCCTATGCCATTTTATTTCTTCCTACCTAAGCTATGACATCCCAATATTATCTGTTGTTTGCCTCTCTCTTCCACTTGTTCAGTTTTTCCTGGCCATAACTTACCCCAAGTGGTGCCTTTCTGTCCCTTTATAGTTGCCCCAAATTTACTTGTCTTATAATTTCTTATACAGTCAAAGACCATATTGGCCCATATAAAAATACCCTCCTCTATCTGTATGTGTAATGGTGTTTTCTTAGTATAATAATTTTTTTATGTTTCTAAGACAGGATTCATGTCTTTAACGCAACCAGAAAAACTACATTTACACTAATGTTGCACTTTATTTAAAGTGGGCTTACCTCCTATCTATTTATGTCTGTTTAGCCCCTTTGTCTCCTAAGTGGCCCTGCCTTTCTTGAATACTGCTCAAGTACTGAGGGTCATTGTCTCAGTATATCTCAGGGGCACATCTGTCTACCATCTCTTTATCTCTAACCTAAGCTTCAACAGTTTTGCCCTAGGCATGTGCCATGCAAGCCTCAATGGTCCTGACATAAGTCCAAGAGCCCTAAACCCAGAGTCTCCACAGAGCTTGACCATCCTTTACTTCTACAAAGTCCTTTATCTGTCATCTTTACCAGGGTCTACTGATCAAAAGACACTTGAAATGAGGGGGTATGGCCCTACCTCCAAATACAACCCTGAAGGTACTCGCATATAGAAGAATATTTTGATGGTAGAGGTAGGTAATTGGCTTTTTACTTAAACACATCCTCACCATTACCCTTTCTATTCCAAAGAAGCCTGGTCCTCACACGGTCATTGGTGAACCCTTATAATGTGATAGTTGTGGTTTAGATCATAACCAGTAAACTTCTAGATTAAGGGATATCCTAAATATGACCCACTCTATCGATAGTCAACTTCTTTAATATTTAGAGATGGGAATATATGACCATATTTAATGACCTGGAAGTTCTCAAAATTAGGGTTTTCTGAAAAAGGACCCTTGACCCCGGAACCCATTACTGTACTATTTGTAACTGAATGTCATATAACCACCACTTTGACACACCAAAATATGAATGTTTAACCTCAGCATAGAAAAGAATAAGTATATATAAATTTACTTATTAACATGAAGTCCCTATAACCTTGGAGTTGCCTTTATGGTAAAACCTTGCAAACCAATTTTGCCCATCAGTCTTGGGGAGGCCCATTACTTAAAGAGAAATTACACATGAAATCCAATTGGAACAAATATTCCTTGTCTTACATATGTCTTTGCCTTATGGATAGGAAGTGTAACAAAAATTAAGGATCACATCCAGATATTCCATCTATACTTGAATTTTATAAGACAATAATAAAACTGAGAAACCGAGAGATACCCTATATGTAAATACTGGTAGAGACAGACAGCTTAGTCATAGACAGCCTGGATATATGTAACGACAGTTAACCCGCCTAGCTTTAGCCAGAGACGGTCAGGATATAAGAAGATCAAGACAGACAGCTTGGTTTTCCTCAGCTTTTCGCACACCTTAGATGTACAGTAGATAGAGAGACAGCCGGGTTATAGGCAGACAGGTAAACAGGAGCTTGGGATTAGAGAAGAGACAGGAAGGGAGGGACGTGATACATCACAGAGAATATCTGCAGTAAACGTATAAATTCACCCTGATTATAGTGGCAGACAGAAAGGAAGCCAGACCCCTATAAGTCCCTCTTCTCATAAACTTCTGTCAGTCACACACTGGGCTGGGGCCTTTAAAATGATTAAAAAAAACGTCATCGATGTACGGTAACTATGTCCTATATAGTAGCAACCCAACGTCTATCATAAATACCCTGATTTTTTTTTTTTCATGGTATAAGTGCAGTAAATAAAAATTGATATCCATGAACAGAATTTGTTTGAAGTTATAAATGTTGAATAATTATCACAAATTAAAAACATATTGTTTTTTTTCTTATTACTGTAAACCACCATAAAAAAAAAAAATACCAGCGTTTCAATGGAAGACCCATACCAATCAATGCAACCAAGTTGCACAGTTTTGTTTTTTGTTTTTTAAAGTTTTATTTGTTTTTTTTTTTACATTTTGTTTTTTAAACAAATACAAGCTGTTTTTGTTGCATTTTTTTCTTTATTGACTTCAATGAGAAATAAAAACGCAGTACAGCAATCTTAGTTTTCGCATGGTGTAGGTCAGTGGTTTGCAATAAGAGAAAGGAAAGGAATTGTCAATATTCCCACATCCCTAAATCAGAACATGCTGTGTCCAAACCCAAATGGAATAACTCGGTGGAATGAGTCCTATAGGGAGTGTATACTAAACAATGGGCCGCAACGTAATATTTTTATTTTTACCTTTTTACTTGTATCTCATTCTTTCTCTTTTTAGATTAGACACTGTCTATACCTTTGTCCTCTATATTGCCCATTCCTCTATGTTGCCCTCCTATTTGCCCCTATCTCTTATCATTGCCCACTAAATGTCTTGGTACCTTATCTCTAAGCTCTTTCTTCTATGTGACTTTTTGTTGTCCTATTGTGTATTGTGTTGTGTATTATTTACTATCCGGTACCTTTCTTGTTCGATCACTTGTATGATGTCCTATCATTAGCCTCTATCATCTTCTTCGGTGTCATGTCATCAGACTCTTTCTTACCTGGTGTCCACTTTTCGGTCCCTTTTTGTGTCTCTTTTTTACTTTGTCATTCATATTTCCCGCATCTCAGTTTAATTTTTATACAATAATTCTTAAGAACTTATGCTTCTACTATTTCCTCTTTTATATCCTTGACATAATATTGAATCCTTAGTCAAACAGTTGTAGTCGGGACGAGTTTGTCATTTGGTACATCTCATTGTCTTATCACAATGTGCTACCTCCAGTATTATATAGGACTGCAGGTACACCTTCTGCGTTACTGTGTTACTTCTAGTATTACATAGGACTACATGTTCACCTAATGCATTACTATGTGTTATCGCATTTATTTAATAGAACTGCAGGTACACCTCCTGCATTACTCTGTGTTACCTCTAGTATTACATAGGACTGCAGGTACGCCTTCTGTATTACTGTATCACTTCCAGTATTACATAGGACTGTAGGTACACCTAATGCATTACTATGTATTATCTATTTTATTGCATAGGACTGCAGGCACACCTCCTGCATCACTCTGTGTTACCTCTAATATTACATAGGACTGCAGGTACGCCTTCTGTATTACTGTGCTACTTCCAGTATTACATAGGACTGCAGGTACACCTAATGCATTACTATGTGTTATTTCTTTTATCGCATAGGACTGCAGGTACGCCTTCTGTATTACTGTGTTACTTCCAGTATTACATAGGACTGCAGGTACACCTAATGCATTACTATGTGTTATCTCTTTTATTGCATAGGACTGCAGGTACACCTCCTGCATTACTCTGTGTTACCTCTAATATGACACAGGACTGCAGGTACACCTACCGCATTACCATAACTCATAGAGATGTTATGGCAAAACAGTTGCCGTTCCAGAGAGGTAAATGACAAATTTAGCTCTGCTACACCTGTAAAGTAATTCTTTTTAGGTTGCCATATAACATGTCTCTACCTATAGAGATATAGATGACAGCTCACATCTCCACATACCTGACTCGGGAGCTGGAGCCTCTCGGTAATGTCCATAGGAGCGGTATCCACTTCCATACGGATAGTCATCCTTGGGCATAAAGCCTTCTGATCCCACCAGCCCACTCAGGTTGAACTGGGGATGATGGTGGTAGTTGTATGGAGAATACACCTGACTCTGGTAGAATTCGTGTTGGCTAGCAGACATTGGACCACTGTAGTAGCCCATGTCCGTGGCAGTGGATTCAGGTAGGGTGGGTGAGTCCTTAGATACAGAGTGGCAACTCAAGGAGGTGCTCAGGTCAGTTAATACGGCCATCTTCTTCTCATAGGTCCCACTCATGTTATGTACAGAAGAGGAGAGATCCCAACAGACCGTCACATACACATCCCTGCTGAGCCTAATTCACTTCTCCCAGTACAATAAAACCAAACCAAAGCTCCACCGACCAGTTCTTCTCCATAATTATAGGGTAGAGAAGGGAGGGTCTCACATTCCTATTGGCTCCAGGAGAAAAGCCTTCCAGCAAAACAAATTTCTTAACCAGCTCTATATTTATGGCTCAGCTTCTTGTCAGTACAAAAAGAAGAAAAAAAACACCAAGTACACATAATATATATATATACTGGAGCAAATGTTTATAGAAAATGCCAACACACTCAGTACAAGTTACAGTGTGCGTGGGGCAGAGCAGGAAACTTCTACTAAAATAAACACTATATCCACAAAGAACCTACAGATGTAGCAGTGCTGAAGTTGTTGTTTAGCATCTGCAGTCCTATTTAGAAGCCCACATGACATATTGCGATATCAACATGATTTTTACCAACTCGGCTCTGCTACATTAGGGGTACAAAATAATCTTATATAAAGAAAAATACTATAGAGGGAGTTTTTGAAGACTGGCATTCCATAAATGAAAGTACGTCAGATTGAAATGCACCAAATTTATCAGTTCTTATTAACCCCTTAACGACGTCTTCGTTTTTTAAATTTTCGTTTTTACCTCCCCGCCTTCCAAAAGCCATAACTTTTTTATTTTTTTGTCGGACATAGCTTTATGGGGACTTGTTGTTTGCAGGGCAAGTTGTAGTTTTTTATGGCACCATTTATCGTACCACGTAACATACTAAAAATTATTTATTGGGTGTAATGCAGTAAAAAAAAGCGATTACGCCATTTTTTGGGGGGTTTGTTGTTACAGAGTCAATTAGGCGGTAAAAACGACATGTTCACCTCATTGATACGATTTTGGCGATACCAAATTTAGACTTTTTTTTATGTATTACCAGTTTTAGAAAACAAATCTATTTGCTGAAAAGAGCCATAACTTTTTTATTTTCCGGTCAATTGAGCGGTGTGAGGGCTTATTTTTTGCGGAGCTGTAGTTTTTACCGATACCATTTTGACTTGAACCAGTGATCGTTGGATCGTTTGCATGATATACTGCAATACTAACTGACAGTCTCCCTTCAAGCCCTGCCAAAGGAGTACAAAGATGGCAGAAGTGTGGGCCTTCATTAGGCCCCCACGCTGCCATGACGACCATCGGCACCCCCCAATCGTGTCGTGGGGGGGGGGTTGATGATATGTTGGAGGGGGCAGCCCCCTGATTCTAAGAATTTATATGCCACAGTCGCGATTGACTGCAGCATTTAAGGTGTTAAACGGGCAGAATCAAAGTGACACCCGCTGAGTATGGAGCGAACTCAGCCCGTGAGCTCGCTCCATACTTCCCCTTAATGGCTACCACGTACATGTACATGCTATGTCGTTAAGGGGTTAAATTTGGTGCATCTCGGGCAGTCCTAACTCGAGAGGAGAAAACATCACAAAATATTGTGCGTCATAATTTGCGACTTTTTAGGCCACAAATGTGGCGCAAATGGCTTAATAAATTCCCCCGTGTATCCTGTGCCGACATATGTAATAATACAGTCATGTGTAGTATAAAAAAAAACATACAAAAACATATATACAAATAAAAACTTCCCTGTAATCCGGCATCCAATATTACTGAGAATCAGATAATCCGGCGCTTCTTTCCAGCAAAGAACTGCTATTGAGACTGGTTCACACAGCTGTATTATGGCTGCATATTAGGGTCCGTATTACAGTCACAGCACCTGGACCCCTGCCGTTCTACCGGACTGAATCAGTGGACACATGGGGGGCTTGTGTGTTGTGACCGTAATAGAGAACATAAAAGTGGAATTTCTATCAGGGTCCTCTTACATGGCCCAACGAGGGGCGGGCAAATGAGCACTTATCAACGATACAGGGAGATGATCAGCGCTCGTTTGCTCCTTCCACAAGGACCCAGTATGGGGACTAGCGATCATTACTGCGATCACTCTTAGGGTATGTTCACACGACCTCTTTTCAGACGTAATGTAGGCGTTTTACGCCTCGAATTACGCCTGAAAAGACGGCTCCAATATGTCGGCAAACATCTGCCCATTGCTTGCAATGGGTCTTACGATGTTCTGTGCAGACGAGCTACCATTTTAAGCGTCGCTGTCAAAATACGGCGCGTAAAATGACGGCTCGTCAAAAGAAGTGCAGGACACTTCTTGGGACACTTCATAGACTATTGAAAACAGCTCCAAAAACGGCCGTAGAAAAAGCAGCAAAAAACGCTGCAAAATACGCGAGTCAGGGGCTATTTTCCCTTGAAAACAGCTCCGTATTTTGAGATGTTTTTGACTCTGCGTGTGAACATACCCTTACCCATACTTTTCCATCATGTCGGCAGCGCGTCTCGCTGTTTACAGAGATGTGCTGCCGACAATGAGAATATTTTCTGCTGCAGAAACCATACGATCAGCAGATCGATTGTTTTCTCCTTCATCGGCTGATCGTTGCTCTGTTTACACAGGGCAATGATAGGGAACAATAATTGTGTGAATGCTCCTTTGCCCAATAATTGCCCAGTGTAAAAGGGCCTTCAGCCATGAGGTTATTGTGTACACACATTTCAATGAAGCTATGTATGCGTTTGTTGTGTAGGACCCGCCGTACTCTGTAAAAATGGCTGGAGGGCAGCAAAGGTTTCCAAGTGACTCCACTGACAACAGTGAGCGACGTGACATTTTTTTCTCATTCACCTATACAGTGTGGAGGGGACTTATTAAAAATTGCATTGTAACTATGCAAAACCAATCCTATTAAGGCATAAGATCCAAAATTAAAGAAGGGACGTCTGTCATTGATTCTTCTTTCGCTCTAGTTAATGTGAATGTCTACTTCTTGCCCAATTAGATAGCTTTATTGATACCATTTATGTATACAGCTCTAATGCAGACCTATGTGTCTCCATGGTTACAGACTACAAACAAAGCCTGTGTGTAGTCTGATCCTGAAGTCATGTGTTACTCAACTTCCACTGCCCCTTCTTCGAATCTCTGTAGGATACAACAAGCAATGGTCAGATGAAACGGAGTAAAACATGACTGCAGGGTCAGACTACACAAAGTTTATTTGTAGTCTGTTACCATGACGACACATTGGTTTTCATAAGAGCTGTAGACAGAAAACAGTAGAAGATTTTTAATCAAGACTATTCACAAAGTTTTTAATTGGATAAATAAGAAGAAACTAAAAGAAATGGTTGGAAAGATGGACATATACTTTATGAAAAAGAAAATGGGTAGCCTTCCTTTCAAGCTGCTGAGACAGCTGCCCATTTAATGCCACCTCAAAAAAGACAAAAATCACTCTGCATGTCCTGCCCCAAATTTCCTTCAAATCCAAGATATACTCAGAAAATCTGTACGATTAGCGTTCCTATAGAGGAGATTTATTCCACATAATACACATAATGTATTCCTATTCACCTCTCCTAACCCACAGGAGCTTACAATCTAATTTTCCTATGTAAATGCCCAATACCGAATGCCCATAAAAGGTAGTTTAAAAAAAATAAAAATACTGGTTGTTAGATGAAATACGAACATTTGGAGGAACCGTAGTGGATGTGACTCAAGAAAGCCAACGGCTCATAACTCCACTGCTACGTTCCTACATTGTATATATGGAAGACCGTAGGCATGAAATCTATACTGTCTGTGGATCTGCTGCCCCCTAGTGGTAGAAGTTCATCCTAACACAGAATATGCTTACAAAAGGAAATATTTAACATATAATAAAAAATAATAATAATAATAATAATAATATTTATTTATATAGCGCCACCATATTCAGCAGCGCTTTGCAATCCGAGGAAGCAATGAACCTATAAAATGACAAATAATAAATATCAATAAACAATTAAATAAAAGGAGAAAAGACCTCTATAATATACAAACTACACCACACCATAATATCCCTATAACGTACACATGGTTGATTGCCAAAGCTTCTTCATTTCCTGACAACCACTTGTACATGATCGCCACCTGGTGGAACATTTTATATTACTTGTAGTGTATAAGTAACTTGTTTTTATGGTTTTTTTTATTATATTTTTTATATGTTTTTGCTATATGTAGGATATGTTAAAATAAATATCAATAAAAGTTGACATTACTGTAAATTATATTTGTATAAACATCAGGTTCTTCAGCAGCTGCAGTGTATATTACACAAAAGTGTGCCCCAGCTTCTGCAGAACATCATAATTCACACCTCACCTTCTGCAGAATATCATAAAATGCACCTCAGATGCTGCAAACCTTATCTATGAAACGAATGCAGGGTTTCACATCAATCAATGGGGGACTAGAATCTCTATTTAACTCTTCAAAAAGATGTTCTGCAGCAGCTGAGGTGTGTTTTCTACTATAAATTATTTTGATAATTAGAAGTCAACTCAGAGTTCTGTGACCTGTATAAATGTACTCTGTGTAGCCTGACGCAGATTTATCAATGTGTCACAGGCTGCTAATAGTGGTATAAACCCCCTTTAAAATATGTATTAAAGGGGTTGTACAGGAATAGATAAAAATGGCTGCTTTCTTCTAAAAGCAGTGACACACCTGTCCATGGGTTGTGTTTGGTATTGCAGCTCAGCCCCACTAAAGTGAATGGGGCTGAGCTGCAATACCACATGCAACCTGTGGACAAGTGTGGCACTGTTTTTGGAATGAAACAGCTGAGTTTTTGTGATCCTGTAAAACCTCTATAAGATGTCCCCTATAAGACGGACCTGCAATACCAGGCACAGCCTAAAGACAAGAGTGGCGCTGCTTCTGAAAAAAATGATTGACATTTTAGTGACAATTTAACTTCTCTTAACTTTGTTCTCGAACCCTCTAATATTATCATGGAAGCTTAAAGGGCTTGGATTCAGTGGACACAGGTTCGGACCGCCCGTTTTCAATTAGTCAGTTCCCTACAGCCAGCTGAGAAACCATGCAGGCACGGTCACCTCTCCATTTAGTCCCCTGTATGCCGTTGCCCGTTGCCGCTTGCCGCCTGCCGCCTTTTGCCTACAGAATCGGGATAAGGGGACCACCGTTCTCCAAAAAGTTGTTAGTCCCAGAGCTGGGTCCCTGTCTATCAAACATTTATGGCATATCCTGTGGAAAGTGGGAAAACCCCCTTTAACCCCTTCCCGACATCTGGTCTCATGGCCTGGAAGGGGAAGTATGGAGCGGGTGTTGGCTGTTTGTTACCGTCGCACTTCACTGTAAGGCTGGATTCACACGAGCGTGGCGTTTTTGCGCACGCAAAAACCACTTACCAGCTCCGTGTGGCAGCAGCGTATGATGCGTGGCTGCGTGATTTTCATTTCAATGGGTTTGCCGATGTACTGTGCCGACGACCTGTAATTTTACACGTCGCTGTCAAAAGACGGCGCATAAAATGACTGCCTCGTCAAAGAAGTGCAGGACACTTCTTGGGACGTAATTGGAGCAGTTTTTCATTGATTGACGCCTCGTAAAACGCGAGTACGAGCAATTACGTCTGAAATTACGGAGCGGTTTTCTCCTGAAAACAGCTCCGTAATTTCAGACGTAAATGCAGTTATCGTGTGCACATACCCTAACAGCCGAGATCGGAGGTAACTCTGATCCTGGGCGTTTAACCACTGCGATGCCGTGGTTAATAGTAACCGTGGCATTTCAGCCGTTAGAAAGAGAAGGACCCCCCATCATCCCATCAGCCCCATGATGGTTGTCATGGCAGAATGGGGCTAAATAAAGGCCCCCAGGTCTGCCATCTTTGTGCTCCTATAAAGTCCTGCCAGAACTAGGGCATAAATAGCACAATAAACTGCAATATATAAGTATTGCAGTATATTGTACAAACTATAAAACGGGGGACTAAGATTAAAAAATTATACAACAGTTAAAGTATTTAGTGATGTACTAAAAATAAAAAATATTAAAAAGTATCACCAAGTCCGTGAAAGTCTGAACTATTCTAATATAACGTTATTTAACCCCCTGGGTGCTCAGTGCGTAAAAAATAAATCAAATAATTTCTGTTTATTGGTCACCTTAGCTTCCCAAAAATATGAAATAAAAAGTGATGAAAGAAAATAAAAACTACAGCTCATCCCGCAAAAAACAAGCCCTTCCAGCGCTAAATCGAAGGAAAAATAAAAAAGTTATGGCTTTCAGAATGTGGAGACACAAAGAAAATCTTTTTAAACAAAAAGTTTTTTCCTTGTAAAAGTGGTAAAACATAAAAAAGAACTATAGAAATTTGGCATCGCCGTAATCGTATTGACCCTCAGAATAAAATACCAGTAAACATGTCGTTTTTCATGGTAAACGCCATAAAAGCAAAACCATAACCACATAGTGACTGCATAATACCCCCATACTGTTACTGAATAATACCTCCACACCATAACCACATAGTGACTGAATAATACCCACATACTGTTACTGAATAATACCGCCACACCATAACCACATTGTGACTGAATAATACCCCCATACTGTTACTGAATAATACCACCTCACCATAACCACATAGTGACTGAATAATACTCCCATACTGTTACTGAATAATACCGTCACACTATAACCACATAGTGACTGAATAATACCCACATACTGTTACTAAATAATACCACCACACTATAACCACATAGTGACTGAATAATACCCCCATACTATTACTGAATAATACCACCACATCATAACCACATAGTGACTGAATAATACCCCCGTACTGTTACTGAATAATACCTCCACACCATAACCACATAGTGACTGAATAATACCCCCATTCTGTTACTGAATAATACCCCCATACGTTTACTTAATAACACCTCCATACCATAACCACATAGTGACTGAATAATACCCCCATACTGTTAGTGAATAATACCACTACACCATAATCACATAGTGACCGAATAATACCCCCATACTTTTACTGAGTAATACTGTCCCACTATAACCACATAGTGACTGAATAATACCCCCATACTGTTACTGAATAATACCTCCACACCATAACCACATAGTGACTGAATAATACCCACATACTGTTACTGAATAATACCGCCACACCATAACCACATTGTGACTGAATAATACCCCCATACTGTTACTGAATAATACCACCTCACCATAACCACATAGTGACTGAATAATACTCCCATACTGTTACTGAATAATACCGTCACACTATAACCACATAGTGACTGAATAATACCCACATACTGTTACTAAATAATACCACCACACTATAACCACATAGTGACTGAATAATACCCCCATACTATTACTGAATAATACCACCACATCATAACCACATAGTGACTGAATAATACCCCCGTACTGTTACTGAATAATACCTCCACACCATAACCACATAGTGACTGAATAATACCCCCATTCTGTTACTGAATAATACCCCCATACGTTTACTTAATAACACCTCCATACCATAACCACATAGTGACTGAATAATACCCCCATACTGTTAGTGAATAATACCACTACACCATAATCACATAGTGACCGAATAATACCCCCATACTTTTACTGAGTAATACTGTCCCACTATAACCACATAGTGACCGAATAATACCCCCATACTGTTACTAAACAATACCGCCACACTATAACCACATACTGACTGAATAATACCCCCATACTGTTACTGAATAATACCGCCACACCACAACCACATAGTGACTGAATAATACCCCCATACTGTTACTGAATAACACCTCCATACCATTACCACATTGTGACTGAATAATACCCCCATACTGTTACTGAATAATACCACCACACCATAACCACATAGTGACTGAATAATACCCCCATACTGTTACTGAATAATACCACCACACCATAACCACATAGTGACTGAATAATACCCCCACACCATAACCCCACACATAGTGACCGAATAATGCCCCCATACTGTTACTGAATAAAAACCACTATACAAAGACCAATATTACCAGCATATTGTGACCATATAGTGGTAGATGCCAGTTATACACAGGAGTTCTGCAGACCATATAAGTGATTACAGCAAATTTATATCCAGTGACTCACAGGTGATGTTTTCTCTGATTAGTCGTTCACTTTCCCTTTTTTCTCCATCCATGCCAGACCACTGTGACAACTTATTCCAGCCACAACTCGTCTCTGCTGAATTTGGTTTCTTGCTTTTCCAGCACCATGCACCCCTATACCCCGTCCTCTAAACAAACTCGTAATCCACAGTGCCCCATATCGTAATAATGATACCTCAGTGCTCGAAACAACAAAGTGCCCCATCAGTAACTGTACCCCCTTTGTGCCCCCACAGTAATAATTCCCCCTTTGTGCCCCTGTATATAGCGCCACACACAGCCCCCTGTATATACTGCCACACTATAACCACATACTGACTGAATAATACCCCCATACTGTTACTGAATAATACCGCCACTGTTAGGGATCTGCCAGGTACTACGTCTAGGTATACTCCTGGGATTAATCAATCCACACCTGAGGCCAGACCTGTTCGACTGACACCATCTCCCACCAACAAGGGTGGCAGGCTCAGGAGTGGGAGAGCCTATCGCGGCCTGGTCAGTCGGAGTTAGCTCCGCCCCCTGTCCTTTATTACCTGCCGTGTTCTCTTCCTCAGTGCTTGTAATTCTTCTGGATTCCTGGCCTCACTGCTGCTTGCTCCAGCCTGCTTCTGCCGTGCTTCTGCCTTGCTGCAGTTCCGCTTAACCTGCTTTGCTTTGCCCCTGGCTTGCTTCCTTCTCCGTGCTCACTTTGGTATACTCCACTTCATCCTGGTCCTGACTACTCATTCACCGCTCCGTTTCCTCGCGGCGTTCCGTGGCTACTGCCCCTTCCCTTGCGTGTTCCCTGTTTGTTCTCCCGTGCACTTAGACAGCGTAGGGACCGCCGCCCAGTTGTACCCCGTCGCCTAGGGCGGGTCGTTGCAAGTAGGCAGGGACAGGGCGGTGGGTAGATTAGGGCTCACTTTCCCTTCACCTCCTTCCTGCCATTACATAATTACAAGCCCCTACCTAGTCTACCATTTCTCCTACGCTGACGCTATCATGGACCCCCTTGAGACCCTGACCCAGCAGATGCAGGGCCTCTCCCTACAGGTCCAGGCCCTGGCCCAGAGGGTCAACCAGGGTGACGCTGCCTTAGTAGTACCCCTCACCTCACCTCTAAAACCCGACCTCAAGTTACCTGACCGGTTCTCAGGGGACCGTAAGACGTTTCTCTCCTTCCGGGAGAGTTGCAGACTGTATTTCCGCCTAAAACCCCACTCCTCAGGTTCCGAGAACCAGCGGGTGGGTATCATCATATCCCGACTCCAGGAAGGGCCCCAAGAGTGGGCCTTCTCCTTGGCTCCTGACGCCCCTGAACTTTCCTCTGTTGATCGTTTTTTCTCTGCCCTCGGACTCATTTACGACGAGACTGACAGGACTGCTTTAGCCGAGAGTCAGCTGGTGACCTTACGTCAGGGTAGGAGACCGGTTGAGGAATACTGTTCTGATTTTAGAAAGTGGTGCGTAGCTTCTCGGTGGAACGATCCGGCCCTAAGGTGCCAGTTTAGGTTAGGATTATCTGACGCCCTGAAGGATCTGCTGGTTAGCTACCCCTCTTCTGACTCCCTTGACCAGGTTATGGCCCTAGCAGTACGACTTGACCGACGTCTCAGGGAACGTCAGCTTGAACGCTTCAATGTGCTCCCCTCTGACTTTTCTGCGATCCCCCCCGAGGTCCCGTCTCCTCGCCCCTCCACGGAGGACTCGGAGGTACCTATGCAACTCGGGGCCTCCATGTCCCCTCGACAACGTAGGGAGTTTCGCAGAATGAATGGTCTCTGCTTCTACTGTGGGGACGACAAGCATCTACTGAACACCTGTCCCAGGCGCAAGAATAAGAAGCCGGAAAACTTCCGCGCCTAAGTGATCATCGGGGAGGTCACTTGGGCGCACAGGTATTTCCCGTTAATGTGAAACGCAATAAAATTTTGCTTCCCTTTCAGGTCTCGTTTGCTGGCCGGTCTGCCACTGGCAGTGCTTTCGTGGATTCTGGCTCATCTGCTAATATCATGTCTGTGGAATTTGCTATGTCTCTAAAGATGCCTTTTATTGATTTACCTTATCCTATCCCTGTAGTAGGTATCGACTCAACTCCCCTTGCTAATGGTTATTTTACTCAGCATACTCCTGTTTTTGAACTCCTGGTTGGCTCCATGCATTTGGAGCAGTGCTCTGTACTGGTGATGCAGGGATTATCGTCTGATCTGGTATTAGGTCTTCCCTGGTTGCAGTTGCATAATCCCACGTTTGATTGGAATACTGGGGAGCTTACCAAATGGGGTAATGAATGTCGTATGTCATGTCTTTCTGTTAACTCTATTTCTCCCCGGGAGGAGGTAAACACGCTTCCTGAGTTTGTTCAGGACTTCGCCGATGTGTTTTCTAAGGAGGCCTCCGAGGTGTTGCCCCCCCATAGAGATTAAGATTGCGCCATCGATTTGGTGCCTGGTGCCAAGCTTCCTAAGGGTAGGATATTTAATCTTTCATGTCCTGAACGTGAAGCTATGAGGGAGTATATCCAAGAATGCCTGGCCAAGGGTTTCATTCGCCCCTCGACTTCTCCTGTAGGTGCTGGCTTCTTCTTCGTGGGGAAGAAGGATGGTGGTCTTAGGCCGTGCATTGATTATCGTAACCTGAATAAGGTCACCGTAAGGAACCAGTACCCACTTCCTTTGATTCCGGATCTTTTTAATCAGGTTCAGGGAGCCCAATGGTTTTCTAAGTTCGATCTACGGGGGGCATATAACCTTATCCGCATCAAAGAGGGGGATGAGTGGAAGACTGCGTTCAACACACCCGAGGGTCATTTCGAATACCTGGTCATGCCCTTTGGGTTGTGTAATGCCCCTGCTGTCTTCCAGAATTTTATTAATGAAATCCTGAGAGATTACCTGGGTAATTTTCTTGTTGTGTACCTTGATGACATACTGGTGTTTTCCAAGGACTGGTCCTCCCACGTGGAGCATGTCAGGAAGGTGCTCCAGGTCCTTTGGGAGAATAATCTGTTTGCTAAGACTGAAAAATGTGTCTTTGGGGTACAGGAGATACCATTTTTAGGGCAAATCCTCACTCCTCATGAATTCCGCATGGACCCTGCCAAGGTTCAGGCTGTGGCGGAATGGGTCCAACCTGCCTCCCTTAAGGCGTTACAGTGTTTTTTAGGGTTCGCCAACTATTACAGGAGATTTATTGCCAACTTCTCGGTCGTCGCTAAGCCTCTTACGGACCTTACTCGCAAGGGTGCTGATGTCCTCCATTGGCCCCCTGAGGCCGTCCAGGCCTTTGAGACCCTCAAGAAGTGCTTTATCTCGGCCCCCATGCTGATTCAGCCCAACCAAGAGGAGCCATTTATTGTGGAGGTTGACGCATCCGAGGTGGGAGTGGGGGCCGTCTTGTCCCAGGGTACCAGCTCCCTCACCCATCTCCGCCCCTGTGCTTACTTCTCTAGGAAGTTTTCGCCCACGGAGAGTAACTATGATATTGGCAACCGCGAACTTCTAGCCATTAAATGGGCTTTTGAAGAGTGGCGGCACTTCCTGGAGGGGGCCAGACACCAGGTAACGGTCCTTACGGATCACAAGAATCTGGTTTTCCTAGAATCGGCCCGGAGGCTTAATCCTAGACAAGCTCGGTGGGCACTATTCTTTACCAGATTTAATTTCTTGGTTACCTATAGGGCTGGGTCCAAGAATATTAAGGCTGATGCTCTGTCACGTAGTTTCATGGCCAATCCTCCTTCCGAGAAGGATCCTGCTTGTATTTTACCCCCTGGTATAATCGTTTCTGCCACGGATTCTGATTTAGCTTCTGATATCGCGGCTGATCAGGGTGCAGCTCCCGGGAACGTCCCTGGGGACAAACTGTTTGTTCCCCTGCAATACCGGCTAAGGGTACTCAGGGAAAACCATGACTCCGCTCTATCTGGTCATCCTGGCATCTTGGGCACCAAACACCTCATTACCAGAAACTATTGGTGGCCTGGGTTGCCTAAAGACGTTAGGGCTTACGTCGCCGCTTGTGAGGTTTGCGCTAGGTCCAAAACCCCTAGGTCCCGACCTGCGGGCCTACTACGTTCCTTGCCCATTCCCCAGAGACCTTGGACCCATATCTCCATGGATTTTATCACCGATTTGCCTCCATCTCAGGGCAAGTCGGTGGTGTGGGTGGTAGTAGACCGCTTCAGCAAGATGTGCCACTTTGTGCCCCTTAAGAAGCTACCTAACGCCAAGACGTTAGCTTCTTTGTTTGTGAAACACATCCTGCGTCTCCATGAGGCCCCAGTCAATATCGTTTCTGACAGAGGGGTACAATTTGTTTCCTTATTTTGGAGAGCTTTTTGTAAAAAGTTGGAGATTGATCTGTCCTTCTCCTACGCCTTCCATCCCGAAACTAATGGCCAAACGGAAAGCACTAACCAATCCCTGGAACAATATTTTTTTTTAAATCAGACAAGTTTTTATTGAGAATACAACATGTATTATACATTTTTTGCATTTCTGGTAAAGTACAGAGAAATCCACCAACAGAAGAAAAAACAAAGTAACCGTATAACATCTTGTTCTTGATACAAAATTCCTGCAATTACATTACACCCTGTATTCTCATCATCTTTAATTGCATCTTCACATACATCCCCATCCCTACCCCTATCAACCGAACTCCCCCCCCCCTCACAGTACCTCCTCTGTCTCCTGAGTCGCCAGTCCCCTCCACACTTTCCATCCGTTCTGTATTCCAACCAGTGATCCCGTCATATCTTGTTCAAATAGATGCGTCAGCCCACCTTCAAATCTCATCTAATGTGTCACATTACTATAATTGTTAACCCATTTACTCCATTGCTTATCATACTTATGAATTGCCCCTCTTTTCAGATATATTCGGTGTTCCAGTGATACCGTGTGGTTAACATATCCAACTAACTCAGCCACCTCCGGGGGATCCGCCTGCAGCCAATATTTTGCTATTAATTTCCTAGCGTGATACAGAACCTTTTTAATAGCCAGTAATTCCACTCCATCTCCTCCTTCCTCCCCCATACATCCCAATATAAAGATCTTAGGTTCCAGTGGAAAATCTCTACCATATACCCTAGATACCATTCCTTTAACTGCTTTCCAATATACATCTAGCATCGGACAGCTCCAAAACATATGTTTTATGTCCGCCCCATCAAACATACACCTGGGGCACTCCTTTGTTGTTCTAAGTCGCATTTGCCACAGTACCTTAGGTGTCCTATATACCCTATGCAATAGAAAGAGTTGTGACCTCCTGTGCGCTACACTAATAGAGACTATTTTGGGCGATATGAGTATTTCTTCCCATTCTTCATCCGCTATAGCCCCTACATCCTCTTCCCATTTACGTCTAGTCTCCACCAGTGGGTCTCCTAGGAATTTGGCGAGTAACATACTGTATAGCACCGAGATAATCCCTTTAGTGTCTTGTGCCCCCAGCACCCTTTCTATCCCTCCCATAGTGGAGCAGCTCAAGTCCACCAGTCTCTCTTGTGCCTGCGTCGCATGCCTTAGCTGAAGATATTGGTAGAACCGTCGATGTGAGAGTCCAAACTCTTCCTGAAGTTGTGCAAAAAGCTTGAGATTCCCTCCCTCATATACCTGGTGTACATATCTGACTCCTGCTTGTTCCCAATCCTGAAATCCTTCCAAAATATTAAATTCCCATAGATACGGATTATCCCATAAAGGCATATAATTGGAACATCCTGTAACCCCCAATATCTTTTTACTTTCCCACCAAACTTTATGCAGTAATAACAGAGTCGGTTTCCCTCTCGCTTCCCTCCGTAATTTATGCGATTCCATGGCCTCTAATAAATCCGTTCTCTTTCCCAAATAGTACACCAGTTTCCCACTAGAGTTCCACTCCTCCCTGTTCTTCCATCCTTTGAAGTGCTGTATTTGGGCTGCTAGATAATATATCCACGCATTTGGAATAGCTAACCCCCCCTGTTCTGCTGGTAATTGTAGCTTTTCCATTTTAATCCTGGGGATCCCCCTTTTCCACACCAAGTCCCTAAACAAATTATGTATTCTCCTGAACCAGTATTTAGGTAACCACACTGGGGCATTGTGCATAATATAGAGTACCTGGGGCATCAGAATCATTTTGATGAGATTTGCTCGTCCCAGTGCTGACAATGGTAACCCAAGCCATACTTTAGTCCTATCTGTTAATTTATTCACTAATGGTATCACGTTCAACTCCACAAATTCCTGCACCCTTGCTGATACCGTAATTCCCAGATATTTAAACTTCCGTACACACGGTACTTCAATTCCTCCAACTATCAATGGTGTAACTACTGGCTGGAGTGGTAGCAACACCGACTTGCTCCAATTAATTTTTAACCCTGAAAATCTGCCGAACCTCTCCAATATCGTCATTATTACTGGCAATGAATGATCTATCTCCCCCAGGAACAGCAGTATATCGTCCGCGTATAGTGCTATTCGCTCTTCCAGCTCTCCACAACGAAACCCTTCTATCCCCGGATGTTGTCTTATCACATTTGCTAGGGGTTCAATTGCCAGTGCAAACAGCAACGGAGAAAGTGGGCATCCCTGCCGCGTCCCCCTCTCTAACCTAAAAGAGTCTGACATCCTTCCGTTTGCCCTAACCCGAGCCACCGGTTCCTTATACAATAATTGTACCCACTTTATAAAATTCCGTCCAAAACCTATCCGCTCCAATACAGCCCACAAGTACCCCCATTCCACACTATCAAATGCCTTAGTGGCGTCCAACGACAGCACTGCTCTACCCCGCTCATCCGGATCATCTGTCTGTAAATTTAAGAAAAGCCTACGTAAGTTAACTGCTGTAGAACGAGCTGGCATAAATCCCGACTGATCCATCCCTACGATTTTAGTCACTACTCGCGACAACCTATTAGCTAGTACTTTAGCCAAAATTTTTATGTCTGCTGTCAACAGAGATATCGGTCTGTAAGAGTCAGGTTGCGTCCGATCTTTCCCATCTTTAGGAATTACCACTATAGCTGCTTCATACATTGTCTGCGGTAAACGCCCTCTGGCAAAACTATCCTGGAACACCTCCAGCAACTCTGGCAGAACCGTCTCTCCATATGTCTTATACAGTTCAGTGGGTATACCATCTATCCCTGGAGCCTTTTCATTTGCCATAGAGCTCACCGCCTCCTGTATTTCCTCTAAAGTAATTAACTCCTCCAACCCCTCCTTCTCTTCCTCCCCCAAAGTAACCCATGTCATTTCTGCCAGATATTCTGACAGAAGATCCTCCGAATAGTCCACCTTAGTGCGATATAGTTCCTTATAAAATGATGTCAACACACCTAATATATCCCCTGTTTCTCCAACCAGATTCCCATTTGCTGTCTGTAGCTGATGGATGAACGCACTCTCCCGCGCCGGCCGTGCAATATTTGCTAACAATCTGCCTGTCATTTCACCCTCTTCGTAATATTTTTGTTGCAAAAACAATCTTTTATTAGCTGCCTGCTCCATCTGATGTTCCCTGAGAAATTTTTGAGCAGCCTTCCATTGGGCTAAGGTTTCCGCCGTGTTATTGGTAACGTGGCTCACCTCTGTTATTGTCACCCGGTCTGTCAGATGTTGTCCCACTTGCCTTGTCTTAGTTTTTATGTGTGTGATCTCCCTTATATACACCCCCCTTATATTCGCCTTCATAGCATCCCATAGAATATCTGTAGGAACCGTACCCTTATTAAATTCGAAATATTCTCTCAGTCTCATAGTTATGGTCTCCTCTCCCACCAAGCGTATCCAAAATGGGTTGAGCCTCCAATGCATTCTCAGCCCCCCCGTCTGTAAACTTGTTCGAAGTTTTAACAACATTGGAGAGTGATCAGACAGTGATCGCGGCAAATATTCCACCCCCTCCACACATTCCATCCCCATTCCATTATTAAACATTAGATCTATTCGGGACAGTGATCCATATGTAGATGATACACACGAGTATTGCGTAGTAGAAGGCCACTTTACCCGCCAAATATCCGTGAGCCCGACTTCCGTCATGTATTTACCAAACCTCGTTAGACAAATATCTCTCCCCCCCCGTTTGGAAATTTATCCCACCCCTTATCCATTATGTTGTTAAAATCTCTCATCAATATGGTCGGTATCATAGGCCATCCCGCCAGTTTCTCCAACACCTCTCTTATTGGGACCACAGAGTACGGGGGAGGTACATACAGCACCACAATTATACATTCCCAATTAAACAATTTACAATGCACCCCGACATATCTACCTTCCCTATCCTTAAAGGAGGCTAAACGGCACATCTCTATGAACTAGGAGGCTAACCCCCCTTGAGTATGTAGAATGGAAGGAATGGAAGCTGCGTTGTATCCACACCCTGTGCACCTGGTGCACCGTAACAGCAGTAAGATGTGTTTCCTGTAAGCCCATCACTCCAGCAGACTGCCCTTTCATATAATCAAATATAGCTCGCCTTTTAGTTATCTCCCCCATACCTCTCACATTCCAGGACAACAAATTTACCCTACCCCCCATCTGAACATTTCTTGCTTTTGACAGTGGTTATTCCTATTACCTCCAGTGACCATCAGAGCGTACTGTGTTTCAACCTCCCTTTCCCTCCAAAACCTCTCCCCTCCCCCCACCCTATCCCCCCCAACTTTCCATAAACATACCCTCCTAAGAGGGCCCGGGCTAGCGAAGAAACCTTCACCGCTATGACCCCACAGCTTCCCACTCGCTTTGTAGAGACACATTCTGTTTCCCTACAGTTTTACCCTTCAGAACCAAGAACCTCCCGCTACCTCCTCCTCAATAAACAATTAGTATTTTAATAACTCCAACATCCCATTCTGCCCTTGAACTGACAGCACTTTCTTCTCCTGCAACTATCAATGACCTATGGACCGTAGCCCAACCTTATAGCAACATATAAATGCATATCAACAAGGCTTTATGCCCTCATGTAACTCATCTTCCTCCTTGCAAAGCAGAGTCCCTTCTTTAATCCTCCGCCTGTTGATCACGCCGCCGCCTCCTCTCGATCCTGCCGTAAGCGATCTTCATGATTGTCCAGCCATCTGAGTGCATCTTTTGGATTTTCAAAGAATTGCACGGATCCCAATGCCGCCCCCCGAAGCTTTGCAGGATACAGCATAGAATACTGAACCCGATGGTTCCTCAGCCGCCTTTTTATGTCCAGAAATTGCATCCTCCGCTTCTGGACTTCTGCAGAAAAATCCGGATAAAATGACACTTTCACACCGTTCACCCGAATATCTTGCCTCTCCCGGGCCTGTCGAAGAATTATATCTCTATCTTTATAATGAAGCAGCTTTACCAGAACAGGTCGCGGTGGCCGTCCAGGTGGACCAGGACGCGTGGGTACCCTATGCGCTCTTTCCACTGCAAATAATGGGGTCAGCAACTCTTTTCCAAACACCTCCAAAAGCCATTTTTCAAAAAAGGAATCCGGATTGGACCCTTCCACTTTTTCAGGAATTCCCACCATCCTCACATTGTTTCGTCTTAAACGATTCTCCAAATCATCAGCTTTAGATAAGAGATACTTTACATCCTCCGCCACCGCATTTACATCTCGTCTCATGGGCAGCATGCCATCTTCTAAGTTACTGACTCGGCCCTCCACCGCTGTTGTGCGCTCTGACACCTTCTGTAAATCATGGCGGATAATAGACAGATCCTCCTTGATTCCCCCCACCTGACAAGTAAGCTTAGCCAGCGTAGAATTACTCAGGCTTACCGCCGAAAAAACATCTGCCAGTGTGGGGCCCTGCTTGTCCAAGTTCTGCGTACCTCCATCCAGTCCTCCTCCTGAATCACTTGGAGCGTCTCCTCCATTTTCCTCCTCCTCCTCTGACTCCATCTGTGCTCGCAGCGGCTCATATCTCGAGCCTGTACGGCCAGCCTGCTCCTTCCCTCTATCCAACCTTCCTCCATCTGCCTCAGGTTTCATAGGGGTCTTCCTGGCAAAGCGCTCCAGCCTGGATGCCGCCGCTCCTCTCACATCCCTGCTCTCTGCATACGAGCACATGTCGACGCCATCTTGCAGCCCCAGCTCACCGTCCTCTGCCGCCTTAGACATCCTGGACCGGGTCATAACAGCCTCCTTCGGATCCAAAATCGTGCCTGCAGGATCACCGCCTTTTCCCCTATCACCTCAGGTATGTCCTCGTTAGTATAGTGGAGTCTCAGGATAATTTCCAGGATATCGGCAGCGGGAGCTCCGGTTCCTGCGTCCTCTCACATATGCCGCTAAGCCACGCCCCCCCTGGAACAATATTTAAGGTGTTTCATCTCTGACTGTCAATTCGATTGGGTCTCATTCCTTCCCCTTGCTGAATTTTCCCTGAATAACCGGGTCAGTAACTCGTCAGGGGTCTCCCCGTTTTTCTGTAATTTCGGGTTTAACCCAAGGTTCTCCTCCGTTTCCCCTGGTTGTTCCAATAATCCTGAGGTAGAGGATGTTCATCGGGAACTGTGCACTGTCTGGGCCCAGGTTCAGAAGAACCTAGAGGCGTCCCAGAGCGCACAAAAGATTCAGGCGGATAGTAGACGTTCTGCTAACCCCCGGTTTGTCGTCGGGGATTTGGTCTGGTTGTCGTCCAGGAACTTGCGCCTTAAGGTCCCGTCCAGGAAGTTTGCTCCCCGATTTATTGGACCTTAAAAGATCATTGAAGTCCTCAACCCTGTATCCTTCCGTCTGGAGCTGCCCCCATCCTTTCGCATACATGACGTCTTCCATGCCTCCCTCCTTAAACGCTGCTCCCCGTCCTGGTCCCTCTCGAGGAAACCTCCTGTTCCCGTTCTCACCCCTGAGGGGGTGGAATTCGAGGTGGCCAAGATTATAGACAGTAGGATGGTCCAGGGCTCCCTCCAGTACCTGGTCCATTGGAGAGGATACGGGCCGGAGGAGAGGACTTGGGTACCTGCCCGTGATGTTCACGCTGGGGTATTGATCAGGAGGTTCCACCTTCTCTTCCCTACTAAACCGGGTCCTCTTAGTAAGGGTCCGGTGGCCCCTCATAAAAGGGGGAGTACTGTTAGGGATCTGCCAGGTACTACGTCTAGGTATACTCCTGGGATTAATCAATCCACACCTGAGGCCAGACCTGTTCGACTGACACCATCTCCCACCAACCAGGGTGGCAGGCTCAGGAGTGGGAGAGCCTGGTCAGTCGGAGTTAGCTCCGCCCCCTGTCCTTTATTACCTGCCGTGTTCTCTTCCTCAGTGCTTGTAATTCTTCTGAATTCCTGGCCTCACTGCTGCTTGCTCCAGCCTGCTTCTGCCGTGCTTCTGCCTTGCTGCAGTTCCGCTTAACCTGCTTTGCTTTGCCCCTGGCTTGCTTCCTTCTCCGTGCTCACTTTGGTATACTCCACTTCATCCTGGTCCTGACTACTCATTCACCGCTCCGTTTCCTCGCGGCGTTCCGTGGCTACTGCCCCTTCCCTTGCGTGTTCCCTGTTTGTTCTCCCGTGCACTTAGACAGCGTAGGGACCGCCGCCCAGTTGTACCCCGTCGCCTAGGGCGGGTCGTTGCAAGTAGGCAGGGACAGGGCGGTGGGTAGATTAGGGCTCACTTTCCCTTCACCTCCTTCCTGCCATTACAGCCACACCACAACCACAGTGACTGAATAATACCCCCATACTGTTACTGAATAATACCCCCATACTGTTACTGAATAACACCTCCATACCATTACCACATTGTGACTAAATAATACCCCCATACAGTTACTGAATAATACCACTACACCATAATCACATAGTGACCGAATAATACCCCCATACTGTTACTGAATAATACCACCACACCATAACCACATAGTGACTGAATAATACCCTCATACTGTTACTGAATAATACCACCACACCATAACCACATAGTGACTAAATAATACCCCCACACCACAACCACATAGTGACCGAATAATGCCCCCATACTGTTACTGAATAAAAACCACTATACAAAGACCAATATTACCAGCATATTGTGACCATATAGTGGCAGATGCCAGTTATACACAGGAGTTCTGCAGACCATATAAGTGATTACAGCACATTTATATCCAGTGACTCACAGGTGATGTTTTCTCTGATTAGAGTCGTTCACTTTCCCTTTTTTCTCCATCCATCCCAGACCACTGTGACAACTTATTCCAGCCACAACTCGTCTCTGCAGAATTTGACACACAGACATGTTGGTTTCTTGCTTTTCCAGCACCATGCACCCCTATACCCCGTCCTCTAAACAAACTCGTAATCCACAGTGCCCCATATCGTAATAATGATACCTCAGTGCTCGAAACAACAAAGTGCCCCATCAGTAACTGTACCCCCTTTGTGCCCCCACAGTAATAATTCACCCTTTGTGCCCCTGTATATAGCGCCACACACAGCCCCCTGTATATACTGCCACACTATAACCACATACTGACTGAATAATACCCCCATACTGTTACTGAATAATACCGCCACACCACAACCACAGTGACTGAATAATACCCCCATACTGTTACTGAATAATACCCCCATACTGTTACTGAATAACACCTCCATACCATTACCACATTGTGACTAAATAATACCCCCATACAGTTACTGAATAATACCACTACACCATAATCACATAGTGACCGAATAATACCCCCATACTGTTACTGAATAATACCACCACACCATAACCACATAGTGACTGAATAATACCCTCATACTGTTACTGAATAATACCCCCACACCACAACCACATAGTGACCGAATAATGCCCCCATACTGTTACTGAATAAAAACCACTATACAAAGACCAATATTACCAGCATATTGTGACCATATAGTGGTAGATGCCAGTTATACACAGGAGTTCTGCAGACCATATAAGTGATTACAGCACATTTATATCCAGTGACTCACAGGTGATGTTTTCTCTGATTAGAGTTGTTCACTTTCCCTTTTTTCTCCATCCATCCCAGACCACTGTGACAACTTATTCCAGCCACAACTCGTCTCTGCAGAATTTGACACACAGACATGTTGGTTTCTTGCTTTTCCAGCACCATGCACCCCTATACCCCGTCCTCTAAACAAACTCGTAATCCACAGTGCCCCATATCGTAATAATGATACCTCAGTGCTTGAAACAACAAAGTGCCCCATCAGTAACTGTGCCCCCTTTGTGCCCCCACAGTAATAATTCCCCCTTTGTGCCCCCTGTATATAGCACCACACACAGCCCCCTGTAGATAGCGCTACACAGCCCTCCCCTTGTATTTAGTGCCATACAGACCCCCGTAGTAGATAGTTCCACACAGCCCCCCCTTAGTAGATAGGGCCACACAGCCCCCCATAGATAGTGCCACACAGCCCCCCTTGTATATAGTGCCACACAGCCCCCCTTGTATATAGTGCCACACAGCCCCCATTGTATGTAGTGTCACACAGCCCCCCTCCCTTTTATATAGTGCCACACCGTCCCCCCTTGTATATAGTGCCACACAACCCCCCTGTATATAGTCCCACACAGCTCCCCCTCCCCTTGTATATAGTGCCACATAGCTCCCCCCGTCCCATGTATATAATGCCACACAGCCCTTGACCCGTTAACGCGACGGACAGAGCGCTTCACAGCCTCTGGGCGGGCCCCTTGCGCAGGCCACCATGATGCAGTGACGTCATCACGCGGCCTGCGCTGGGATTCTTCTGAGCGCCTTTTAGACTGCAGGCCTAACGTGGAGTCAGATATATCGAGGGCGCAGTTACAATTAAATGTGGCTGTCGCTAGCAACCCCCCCCCCCCCGTGCTAGCAATGCCACCGGGCATGAGGGGGCCCATGACGCCCGGCCCATAAATGTTATGAGCTGGGCAGTGCGGTCCCCCTCGGGCCCTGTAGCAGCCACTATGGCTGCTATAGTGGACAGGGTGCCCTAAAAGATTGGGGGACCTGGGCAATTGCCCAGTTTGCCCCCTCCCAACTCCTCCTGACATCGGATGTCCGTGCAGTAAGCAGATGGCACTGATCACTGTATAGCGGCCGTGCTGTGGACTGCTCCTTTTCAAGTGAATAGGAGCAGAGGTGCAGTACTGCAGCACGGGCGCTATACAGTGTACAGAGCCTTCTGGCACAGACCTCTGCATAACATCCTGTGCCTGGAGAAGGCCAGAGCAGCTGATCACTACGGGGTCTGGGTGTCGGACCCACACCAATCATATACTTATAACCTGTCCTGCAGATAGGTCATCAGTATGAAAAACCGTCCCGTGCCCGGACAACCCCTTTAACGGACTTCTCTCTAGGTTGAACCTCTCTGAATTGCAAACTAAGGCCTTATGCACACGACCGTAAAACCGCGGACCATACTGCGGTCCGCGGATTTACGGACCCATTTGGTTCTATTGGCCACGGACACGTAGAACCAACACGTAGAACAGTGCCAGGAATTATGGAGCATGACCTATTTTTCGTATTTTACGGGCCATGCTCCTATACTTTGTATGGAAACACGGTCCAAAAATGCGGGTGGCCGCCAGCGGCCGGCCGTGCGCACAACCGCGGGCTGTGATTACGGGCACGGCCATGTGCATGGGGCCTAAGAAAAATCCCTTTGTTGGTCGTATGTATGTCACGAAGTGTATCAGAGATAAATAGCGACCAATCAGAAATCAGGTTTCATATTTCAAACTGAACAGGAAAACAAATTATGTAATCTCATTGGTCAATGCAATGTTTCCATGTTATGTTGCATTATTTAAAGAGATATTCCACCTAAAATCAAGACATAGCATGGCCTTCTTATCACAGTATCACAAGATATTGATATAGCTCACTGAGAGCAGTGGCGTAACTACCGCTATAGCAGCCGTAGCGGCTGCTACGGGGCTCGCAGCATGAGGGGGCCCGTGCCACCCGCCGGCATGGCCCCCCCCACGGCCGGAGTCTCCGCTAGCAGCTGCTATGGCTGCTACAGCTCGACGCCACTGAAGGGCTTGTTCCTACAAAATACATGCATCCCCTATCCATAGGATAGGGGATACATGTGTGATCGCTGGGATGCCCAGCGATAAGGAGAATGTGGGACCGAAAGTCCCCCGAAGTTCTCCATGACAAAACTCGGATTTCCGGGGTCTGTCTGCAGCTCCATAGAAATTACTTGCGCACCGGTCCCGCTTGTGCGCATGCGTGACCAGCGCTCCTTTCATTTTTATTGAACTGCGCAGACGCCGGAAGTCCGAGGTTTGTCATGGAGAACTTCGGGGGACTTTCGGTCCCCCGTTCTCCTTATCGCTGCCAGCGATCACACATATGTATCCCCTGTCCTGTGGATAGGGGATGCATGTCTTTTGTAGGACAAACTATATGCCGTTTTTTTTTGGGGGAGGGACTATATGGCGTTATCTAAAGGGGGGGGGTCTGTATGGCGTTATCTACAGGGGGATCTGTATGGCGTTATCTACAGGGGGGGTCTGTATGGTGTTATCTACAGGGGGGGTTCTGTATGGTGTTAGCTACAGGGGGGGTCTGTATGGTGTTATCTACAGGGGGGCTCTGTATGGCGTTATCTACAGGGGGGTCTGTATGGCGTTATCTACAGGGTGGACTCTGTATGGTGTTATGTACAGGGGGGGACTCTGTATGGCGTTATCTACAGGGGGGTCTGTATGGCGTTATCTACAGGGGGGTCTGTATGGCATTATCTACAGGGGGGACTCTGTATGGCGTTATCTACAGGGGGGTCTGTATGGCGTTATCTACAGGGGGGTCTGTATGGCGTTATCTACAGGGGGTGTCTGTATGGCGTTATCTACAGGGGGCTGTATGGTGTTATCTACAGGGGGGCTGTATAGCGTTATCTACAGGGGGGATTTGGGGCTGTAAGACGTTATCTACAGAGGGGGTGTATGGCGTTATCTACATGGGGCTGTATGGCGTTATCTACAGGGGGACTGTATGGCGTTATCTACAGGAGGATTTGGGGCTGTAAGGCGTTATCTACAGGGGGCGTTTTTAACTGCCGATTTTGACCCGTTTTGCATCCGTTTTTTCCCTGTCCGTATTAGAAACGGATGAATTTAATGCCACACTCTGCCCTCTGTAGATAATGCCACACACTTCCCTCTGTAGATAATGCCACACACTGCCCTCTGTAGATAATGCCACACAATGCCCTCTGTAGATAATGCCACACAATGCCCTCTGTAGATAGTGACACATACTGCCCCCTGTAGATAATGCCACACACTGCCCCCTGTAGATAATGCCACACACTGCCCTCTGTAGATAATGGCACACACTTCCCTCTGTAGATAATGCCACACAATGCCCTCTGTAGATAATGCCACACACTGCCCTCTGTAGATAATGCCGCAAACTGCCCTCTGTAGATACTGCCACAGAGCTCTTTATGGATAGTGCCACAGAGCCGCCTGTAGATAGTGCCACAGTGCTCCCTGTAGATAATGCCACACACTGCCCTCTGTAGATAATGCCACACACTGCCCTCTGTAGATAATGCAACACACTTCCCTCTGTAGATAATGTCACACACTGCCCCCTGTAGATAATGCCACACACTGCCCTCTTTAGATAATGCCACACACTTCCCTCTGTAGATAATGTATGTAGTGCCACACAGCCTCCTTGTATATAGTGCCACTGCCCCCTTGCAGAATCCACGGCGTGTGCCATATACGGGGGGTGCTATCTACAAGGGGGCTGTGGTACTACCTACAGCAAATAAATATCCCCCTCCTCACATGCACTTCGCACTGTGAGGAGCAGGAGAGAGCGAACGCTAGAAAGCACGGCCGTCACTTGGACCACATCCAAGTGACGGCCGTGTTTTTACACGGCCCCGTAGACTTCTATGGGATACGTGCGGCCATGAGAACGGCTCAAAATAGGGCATGTTCCCTTTTTTAAAAAAGCGACCATGTGAGTAGCCCCATTTGGGGTCTATTGTTTTTACTGCAGCCGTGTGATGGCCGTTAAATAAACGGCCGCTACAAGGCCGACTATCCCTGCCGTGTGAATAGGGCCTAAGAAGCGGCTAAATAAAAGTTTTACAAACTTGATAGAAAACAACTCCATACCTGCCAACCGAACCTGGATTCAACGGGACAGTCCCGGATTCAAGGCGGTGTCCCGTTGTCCCGGGCGGCCAGTGGTATGTCCTGGTTTCAACTGTATTTGTGTCCTCAGAGCGCAGATACAGTTGAATCCAATGGTGAAGAAAGGAGCTCCCCGCTTCACCATTAACTATGTAGCGCCGGCCGTGAGTGGCTCGACATAGACAGGCGCAATGCAGTGACGTAATAGCGCCACTCATAGCACGGATCAGAGGGATCTCCTCCACTCTTTGTGGGAACGGGGCTAGGTAAGTATTTTTTAAATTTATTTTTTAGGCACTATTGGGGCACTATAATGTACGCTTACAGCTAAGGGGGCATTATACTGTGTGGGGGCAGCTATGGGGCATTATACTGTGTGGGAAGGCACTCTGGGAGAATAATACTGTGTGGGCTGAATTGGGTGTGTATGGGCGTGGATTAGCAGGGTTAAAGGCGTGGCTTAACATGGAGAAAAATTCTTGCATCTGTTGTCCCTCTTTGCAATACTTGAAAGTTGGGAGGTAAGTGATTGTATCTCCCACCAACAGGTGGCAGCACAATTGAACAAAACCTAGATCGTCCTGTTTATACATTTAAAAAGCCTTCATTGCTAAAGGTAAAATTGTACTCCCATCACAATAGTCTATATGTTTTCTTGTCGTGGAGTGGACACAAAAGACGATGATACATCAGTCTTTTCTTCATACCCTTCCTTCTTTTTGGATCCAAAACTGGCTTTGGTTAAAAGAAACTGAGCGGAAAAAAACGGCACCAAAAATTGTATTAAAACTGTGTGTGTGATCCTGGCCTTAAGGAGGACCATATGATAAATACTTTCCCCATGAAAAGAGAATTCTGGATCATGTTTAAACTCTGCTTTGGGCTGTACCTCTGTTATTCCTCCTGGAAATATATGAATAAATTGACAGCTGGGTGTTACGGTTCCCCTCGTCAATGAAATGTGTCCTGACACAATCTGACACCGTCCAATGAATGCTGTCAGTGTCAGACTGTGGTAACACCTAGAAGTCACTTTATTCATACATTTCCAGGAGGAATAACAGAGGAACTTCGCAATGTAGATTTTAAATGTGATATACAATTATTATTTTTTGCATGGGGAATACAAGTTGTTACTGGAGGAGACATTTAAGGACAGCTCGTGGGTCTAAACTTTACCAGAACTACCACAGGACCTATATTATCAGTTCTGCAGCAAATGATTGTATGATATCAGCACTGAGGCTGCTCTGTACCTCACTACTGCATATGGCATGATATAGAAACCCGCACAGTTCTGCTACTTCTGCACTATTTTTACTTTGTGGCTTCAGATTGCCTTAGAGGAAAGTCAATGAGACGTTTGAGGTTATTATCTATGAGGGAAAGAAGAGGAAGAAGAAGTCATGTAATGGTCCTGTCTGGAGTTTTGCACCATTTAAAGGCACCGAATGCAGAATATGCAGGTTAGACACAACATTTCTGGCTCAGCTACATCTAATATAACCCTACAGCTGGCTACGGGGGGATTGTGAATTGTTAGGACCTATAGACTCCTTTCTTGATCCTCTTGCAATGCTGATGACTTATTATTTGCAGTAGGTATAGGTGGACGCTTGTAATAAAGCTAATAATAACTCCCCTCCCTAGAGATACTGCCTACTCCTCTCATCCTCCACTTCTGTGGTTAGGAGCTGACCAGCGGATATGTTTGTCATATTTCAGCGCCACTCAATCCCCATATTAGTGCATCTATTCCTGCAGAAGATGCCCATTATCGGTGCCACCCTGCCTTTAAAGGGACAAAAAACTTAAAGGGTAAATAAATCGGTGATCCAAGCACCGAGACCCCCGCTGATCGCTAAAACGAAGCGGAAGAAGCGATCGGGAAAGCCGATCATTTCTGATCGGCTTTCCTCAGTGAGCCGAGCGAGCGGTGTACGGGCCCGTAGACTTCCTATTGAGACCGTATTCCACTCCGAGGAATGCCGATCAGTAATGTAGCAGCACAGCACTCACCGGATCGCTTCTGCCACTTCGTTTTAGCGATCAGTGGGGGTCTCAATGCTCATACCCCCACCGAACAAAACATCATTCGTGTCTGTGACATGTAAAAAAAAATTCAAAAATGTAGTTACCCCTTTAAAGGCCAAATGAAAACCACAAAAAAGGGAATATCTCAAAATCATAAAGCATCAAAATCTGCAGTAGAAATATAATCTCCGGTGAGGGAGAAGGATCCGTTCTGCTGTCTGCTAACTGCACAGTAGGGAAGGTGGAGTAAACTTTAACCCCTGCATGCCCAGAGCACACAAGTTTGGATTGGAGCAAAGTTTAGTCCTGAACACGTGGTCTTGGATACTTCTAAGTAAAAACCTTGAAAACCCAAGACTGGAAAGTCAAAGCTGTTAAAATGTAGGGTAGAACCTAGAATGTAATGTATCCCTGCCATAAGCTAATATTGGGGGGTCTTGCTGTCATTAGTGATTGAGATTAAGAAAAGGGGAGTCCCCCAAAGTCAAGAGACCTTCCGGACACAGCTTTTTGACTTTTAAAGCAACCCGTCCCCTTTCCTGACATGTCTGTTTTAGTAAATAATTGTATTCCCCATGAAATAACAATTCTGGAGCATCTTTTCTTAGAATTTTATGTTGTGCCATTCCTCTGTTATTCCTCCTAAAAACGTATGCATAAATTGTCACCTGGGAATTACCAGTTGGAGGGGTGTGTCCTTACACAGAATAATGCTGACCAATCAGTGCTGACAGAGTGAGACACGCCCCCTTGACATGGTAATACTCAGTTATCAATTTATTAATAAAATTCTAGGAGGAATAATAGAGGAATGGCACAAATCAGAGTTCTTAGAAAATATGTTCCAGAATTGTTATTTCATGGGGAATACAAGTATTTACTAAAGTAGACATATCAGGAGAGAAGACGGTCCTCTTTAAATTATAGGGGCAGGCAGAGGGAGCAGAGGTAGAGTCATGCCTCTGCCATATTAGAAGATGCCAGTATTATATATGGCACATGGTAGATGGGGGCTTTATTACAGATTTTGCATTGAGGTTCAGGAGCTTCAAGTTATGCCTCTAAACAAGTGGGTCTAGCTCAGGGGTGTAGCTGGGGAGGGCTACCAGGGCATGTGCCCCGGGTGCTGGGTGCCAGAGGGCATGTGCCAACAAGCCACTCTGCCCTGGCAATGATACATACAGTTAGGTCCAGAATTATTTGGACAGTGACACAATCTTCATGATTTGGGCTCTGCTGCCACCGCATTAGATTTGAAATTAGACAACTGAGACGCAATTGAAGTGTCGACTTTCAGGTTTAATTCAAGGGGTTGAACAAAAATATCCTGTGAAACGTTTAGGAATTGCTGCCATTTTTCCACACAGCCTCCTCATTTCAGGGGCTCAAAAGTAATTGGACAAATTAACATTACCAGAACTAAAAAAAAATGTTAAGACTTTGTAGAGAATCCTTTGCAGGCAACGACTCCCTGAAGTCTGGAACCCATGGACATCACCAAACGCTGGGTTTCTTCCTTTGTGATGCTTTGCCCGGCCTTTACTGCAGCGTCTTCAGTTGTTGCTTGTTTGTGGCTCTTTCTGCCTTAAGTTTTGTCTTAAAGAGGCTCTGTCACCAGATTTTGCAACCCCTATCTGCTATTGCAGCAGATCGGCGCTGCAATGTAGATTACAGTAACGTTTTTATTTTTAAAAAACGAGCATTTTTGGCCAAGTTATGGCCATTTTTGTATTTATGCAAATGAGGCTTGTAAAAGTCCAACTGGGCGTGTTGAAAAGTAAAAGTCCAAGTGGGCGTGTATTATGTGCGTACATCGGGGCGTTTTTACTACTTTTACTAGCTGGGCGTTCTGATGAGAAGTATCATCCACTTCTCTTCACAACGCCCAGCTTCTGGCAGTGCAGACACAGCCGTGTTCTCGAGAGATCACGCTGTGACGTCACTCACAGGTCCTGCATCGTGTCAGACGAGCGAGGACACATCGGCACCAGAGGCTACAGATGATTCTGCAGCAGCATCGGCGTTTGCAGGTAAATCGATGTAGCTACTTACCTGCAAAGACCGATGCTGCTGCAGAATCAACTGTAGCCTCTGGTGCCGACACGATGCAGGACCTGTGAGTGACGTCACAGCGTGATCTCTCGAGAACACGCTGTGTCTGCACTGCCAGAAGCTGGGCGTTCTGAAGAGAAGTGGATGATACTTCTCGTCAAAACGCCCAGCTAGTAAAAGTAGTAAAAACGTCCCGATGTACGCACATAATACACGCCCACTTGGACTTTTACTTTTCAACACGCCCAGTTGTACTTTTGCAAGCCTCATTTGCATAAATACAAAAATGGCCATAACTTGGCCAAAAATGCTCGTTTAAAAAAAAATAAAAACGTTACTGTAATCTACATTGCAGCGCCGATCTGCTGCAATAGCAGATAGGGGTTGCAAAATCTGGTGACAGAGCCTCTTTAAGCAAGTGAAATGCAGCTCGATCGGGTTGAGATCTGGTGACTCGGCCATTGCAGAATATTCCACTTCTTTGCCTTATAAACCCCTGGGTTGCTTTCGCAGAATGTTTTGGGTCATTGTCCATCTGTCCTGTGAAGCGACGTCCAATCAACCTGCTGCATTTGGTTGAATCTGAGCAGAAAGTAAATCCCTGAACACTTCAGAATTCATACGGCTGCTTCTGTCTTCAGTCATCAATAAACACCCAGTGCCTTTGGCAGCCATGCACGCCCATGCCATCACACTGCCCCCACCATTCCATCACGATGCCTCCACATGCCATCACACTGCCTCCACCAATGCCACCACACTGCCTCCACTATGCCATCACATTGCCTCCACTATGCCATCACACTGCCTCCACTATGCCATCACACTGCCTCCACTATGCCATCACACTGCCTCCACTATGCCATCACACTGCCACCACCATGCCATCACACTGCCTCCACTATGCCATCACACTGCCCCCACCATGCCATCACACTGCCTCCACCATGTTTTGCAGAGGATGTGGTGCGCTTTGGATCATGAGCCGTTCCAAGCCTTCTCCATACTTTCTTCCTCCCATCATTCTGGTACAAGTTGATCTTAGTTTCATGCTGTTCCAGAACTGGGCGGCTTCTTTAGATGTTGTTTGGCAAAGTCTAATCTGGCCTTTCTATTTTTGAGGCTGATTAATGGTTTGCACCTCGTGGTGAACTCTCTGTATTTGTCCTCATGAAGTCTTTTGTTTATGGTTGACTTAGATACACCTACTTCCAGGAGAGTGTTCTTCACTTGGGTAGATGTTGTGAAGGGGTTTTTCTTCACCATGGAAAGGGTTCTGTGATCATCCACGATTGTTGTCTTCCGTGGAGGTCCAGGCCTTTTGGAGTTCACGAGATCAGCAGTGCGCTCCTTTTTTTCAAGAATGTACCAAACTGTTGATTTGGCCACTCCTAACATTTGTGCCATATCTCTGATGGATTTCTTCATTGTTTTTCAGCCTAACGATGGTCTGTTTCCCTTGCATTGAGAGTTCCTTTGACCTCATGTTGTGGGTTCACAGCAACAGCTTCCAAATGCAAATGCCACACCTGGAATCAACTCCAGACCTTTTATCTGCTTAATTGATGGACTAACGAGGGAATAGCCCATGCAACCCATTAAATAGCTTTTGAGATAATTGTCCAATTACTTTTGGTCCCTTGAAAAAGTGGCAGCTCCATATTAAAGAGCTGTAATTCCTAAACCCCTCCTTAAATTAGGATGTGAATACCCTCAAATTAAAGCTGAGAGTCTGCACTTTAAGCCCATATTGATTATATAACTGTATATTCAATATGTTTTCGTAAATAGCTAAAATGCGAAAACTTGTGTCACTGTCCAAATAATTCCGGACCTACCTGTAGATGCAGGATTAAGGGCAGCAGAATGAACTTTTTTCCCCTCAGGTAAAGGAAAGCCTAGCTATGGCTCCATGACCTCTAATAGTTCAGCTTGTCCTAATAGGAGTAAAACAAGTGGGTGTAAAACAGAAATCTCCATAATATTTTAAACAAATTGTCTCCTAATATTTTATGTGAAATATGAGTCTGAGAAAATGTTTCTGCACGTTCTTGTTCTAAAACCAAGCCTGACGCATTTCCTGCTTACATTAAATGACAAGCTTCAGGCATTTCTGGCATTCTCCAGGTATGAGATAAGAGTCAGGTGCTTCATGGCTTGTTTTATAGTTGTATGAGCGCTCTAGCTCCCCCTATTGTACAAGATTTTAGGGCACATATATTAGTTTTTCACAATTTAGATACTTTCCACTCTCATGATGCAAGTGCTTGCCACGTCAGGATGAGCTGCTTGCCCCAAGGCAGCATATTTTATACAGGTTGTACCTCATATGGCAGCATCATAGCCTTCATCTTTTGTCTGCCCGGATTGGCATAGTTGATGGAATAGTTAAATAATGCCTGGAGCAGAATGAGGGAGCTGGTGAGCGGCGCTGGTACCATACAACACTTTACTCATTGCTGCCCACATGTTAGGACTTCATGGATATATTTCGTGGGCATAGTTGTTGAAGATTTTTCATTTATTTTTTTTGCTAAAACAATGTATCATGGCATTTAAAGAAAAGTTGTAATTGTTTTTATTAAAAAAAAAAAATGAGATACACCTTCTATGTATCCTGTATACATAGAAGCTGTATCTTGTGCTGAAACCCGAATCCGTCAGGTCAGCAGGACTGACGGCTTTGGTGACAGCAGATCCTGCGTGTCTCATCATTTAGATGTGATCGATAACAGGTGGATCCTGAGTGTAAGAGACACACAGGACCCGCTGCGATCGAAGCCGTTAGTCCTGCTGACCTGACGGATTCGGGTTTCAGCACAAGATACAGCTCCTATGAATCCAGTATATATAGAAGCTGTATCTCAAAAAGTAAAAATAATTTTTCATAAAAACCAATTACAAAGTTGCATTAAACACTGTAATACATTGTTTTAGTAAAAAAAATAAAACATAAAAGTCTTTAAAAGTTTACATAGCCTGTTACACTACTTCACTTACCTGCATCTATATTGGAAGAACATGAGCCCATGGCGGGAGCCTGGCAGGGCTGTTCTTAGACATTGGTGGGTGCAGTGCAAAGATTTCATGAGTGGTCCTGAAAATATTCACACTCGCCAACATTGTAAAAGAAGACCAAGATTTAAGGGCTGGAGGGACTAAACATTTCATCATCCAGCTATCCCTGTAGATCATGTCCGAGAACTGGTTTAGTCCAGGAAGGTTCATGGTGCTCTCTACATAAATCTGCTGAATCTCACTTTTCCCAACTAGTAACCCGTCCTCGTAGCAATAGTTGACACATTTGAGGTCTACAACCTCCTTTATTACCCTCCAGGGCATAGTCCTGCTTCAGATATCCCTTCATACACTATACATGAAGATATATTATACCGAGCATCTCCTGATGTCCAGTGGCCGGTTAGATGCTCATTATTTATTTAATATCCGGAAGAAGCACTTTAATGAGAGTAAAAGCATCTGGACACCCACATACACCTGCATAGTATTTGTAGTTCATTACCATCCGGCAATACAATGTCCTATATTCAGGGTCAGACTGGCCCACCAGAGGATCCTTCAGTGGCCTTGGCTCTGACACCTAAGGGTCCAGCAGAAGACAACCCCATCTGGAGATGACTATGGATCTCTTGCCCTTAGGGTCTATTTCTTATATGATGATTCACAAATAACCTATTAGACCTTATTGATGATATAGCCTATATGTACAATGATAACAACAAAGATTATTATGCATTTATAAGTGGACGCAGGGTCAGCCTGGCCCACCAGAGAACCAGAGGATCCTCCGGTGGGCACAGGCTCTAACACAATAATGGGCCTTAAAAGTCCAGCAGAAGACAAACAATTTGGAGGTGACTTTGGAGCCAATGATTTGCCACTAGGGTCTATTTCTTATGGATAATTCACAAATTGCCCATTAGGCCTTATTGATGATATGTCTTGGGTACAATGAGAACAACAAGGACTATGATGAAATAAAAAGTGGACATGTTCTATATAGATGGAGGGTGGGCCCTCAAAATCATCTCCAAGGAACCCCAGTCCGACGCTGCGTGGACATGCACATGTACTGTATAGATGGAGGGTGGTCCTCAGGATCACCTACTCTGGTGGGCCGAAGGAGCCGCAGTCTGACACTGGCTATAGTAGTCATGGATCATTTGTATGTCATATTTGCTCATAGACTAGTCAAACCTACATTTTTATTTTGCATAATTCATTCCAATGTCAAAACTGGCAAGCTACATAAAAGCTTGAGGTATCTTGACCCAGGAGAGGCTCAGTAGACCCAATGGTTGGTCAGTAGTACAGGCATCAATCACGAGAAAATATAACCTCAAAATGTATCCATATTTTACTGGGGTTACATAGTTACATAGTTAGGCCTCATGCACACGACCGTATTTTTTCCCACCCGTAAATACTGGCGTAAATACGGGTCCGGTGTCACACGTATTCCACCCGTTTTGCACCAGTATTTACGAACCCGTGCTCGTAAATATGGGTCCGGTGTCACACGTATTCCACCCGTATTTACGAGCACGTTTTTGGCGGCAAAATAGCACTGCACTAATCGGCAGCCCCTTCTCTCTATCAGTGCAGGATAGAGAGAAGGGACAGCCTTTTCTGTAATAAAAGTTAAAGAAATTCATAGGCAGAGGCAAAGGGGCTGAGTCCAGCGCTGAAGAGGGTAAAAAGGAAACTAGTTCCAAGTTTACTAGGTATTCAATTAAAAAGGTCCAATAGGTTGGAGTCCTGGTGTGCAGACGGGAGTAAGTAACGATCCAGTCCTGGAGCCTACGCGTTTCAGACGTTAAGCACGTCCTTAATCATGGCTGTTTAAGGTTTAGATACTAGGGCCCTGGTTTTTATATGCATGAGTTCCGGTTTGTGCAGCTGGTTGGACTTGATTGCGTGTCAGCTTACGATTAGTCATTGGAACGCAGGCCAAAGCGTTAGGAATTTTTACATGTAAAAACTGCTATGAAATAGAACGTTATTATGGACTATACTTGTGGGAGAATGAGGAACAAAGCCTGGAGAAAAAGAGAACGTGTGTTTTTTAATGCGATCAAGAGGTGTAAAGACATCGCTCCTGTGTGTTGCGTAGCAGTGACTTATTTGTTTACATACTAGGTCTTGTGTGTATTATTGGCTAGCCGGATGATCCAATAGGAAGCAAGGGCACCTGACGGGCCTCCTGGAATCAGCTGATGCTCCCGGTCCGATCTTGTTCAAGGTAAGTCGGTATATCGTGCTGTCTACACTAATACTTGTTGAATTTTTTGATTTTACAGAGAATGTATATGGAAAGTGGACTTTAGATTAGATTTTCACTAAAGAACAACGTGGTATATAAATGTAGATAGAAGACGGCATGTAGTTATAACGGGCGGCGTCTTATTGAAAAATTGCATTATATTTTCTCATAATTTTTCTTGCAGGCGGTTTATTTGGTTTACTTGTTTTCTATGCATATTTGTCTGTGGAGAAAACCTCCATTCTTGTAGCGTTGCTGGGGGCCGGCATAAGCTAGTGTAAACTAAGGATGAATAACATCTGTAAGTCTATGCAGAGTGTGCTACAATTGAATGTCCGAGGCTGGGAAAAATGTGTATTGGACGGATTAAGTATATGTGATGTTCTAGTTTGTGCATAATACAAGTAGTCTTATAGTCAACTAATAATGGAAATATGGATATATTAAAGTTAATTTGAATAGAAGGATGAGTCAATTAGGGGAGGGCCCTTGGTATCTATGCGCTGGATCGAAGTATAGGTGTGGAGTGCAGGGAGTGTAGGGAAAAAAATGACGAAAATTAAGCAAACAAAGTGAACGTGAATGAGTGGCTAAAAAAAGTCATAATATTATGTCGATTGCATAACAAAAAGCACATGTTATGTATGCAAAAAATATTAGTTGACTTTGAGAACAGACGGAGAGAGATCATTGGCTTGAGACTTTTGCTCATAAAGCATTACTTACTGTGCGAATAATGGGATGTGTCCTTTGGAATACAGACTAAAGTTTAATACTGGAACATAAGTTCTTTCTTGAGGTTGAGTCCCTGTGGGAACCTTGTTTTTAGTCTGTATATCCAAAAGGCCTCTCGCAGGTGAGTTTTGTGTTTTAAGTCGCCTCCTCTTTTGGGGAGATGGATTTTTTCTATGGCAAAACATCGGAACAATTTTACTGATCGATTATGGTGATGGATGAAATGTTTGGAGGCACTAGAAATGTTTAAGATGTTTGCATTTCTTATATAACTGAGGTGTTCAAGGATCCTGATTTTGAATTTACGGTTCGTGCAGCCTATGTATTTTAGTCGGCATTCTATGCATTCAATTATATAAATGACAGATTCAGAATTGCAATTGATGTAATTTTGGATAGTATAAGTGTCTAATTGTGTAGAGTCACTGAAAGTTTTAGTAGGGTAAGCATATTGGCATACCTTACAGGGGTGCTGTCCACATTTGTAGAACCCTTTAGTTTCCAACCACGTTGATTTGGTCTCATGTGATGTAAATAGAGATGGTGATAGTGTGCTGCCTATTGATGGAGCTTTTCTTGCTATTATTCTACACCCTTCCTTCAGAATGGACCTCAAGTCGACGTCCTCCATGAGAACAGGTAAGTACCTATCTACTAGATGTTTTATTTCCTCAAACTGGTTACTTTGCTGTAGAACCAAAGTTGGTTGATTGGACTCTGGTTTGGTCGTTTTGTGCTGTTGTAAAAGTAAAGTTCTTGGTTTTTTAGTAATAATGTCTCGGGCTCTATTGAGGGACCACTGTGGATAGCCTCTATTTCTCAATCTGGTTGTAATACATTCTTGCTCTATATTGAACTGGTTAGTTGATATACACTGAAGACTTTCACACAGAATGGAACCAAACTCTATCTGATTGTTCCATCAAGCTAATGAACCTCATCACGAGACAAGAAGAACTAAAACTAAAAGAACTGGAAATTAAAATAATGGACATCAAAAAAGAACTGGATGTCTACTCAAGCTTACCTTCCTTTTCACAGCTGGATACACGTACGTCTTCTTACATCGACAAATTAGATCTTTCCATAGCTGAAACAAAGAAATCAAAGTTTCAGCGGGACACACGAGACTATATGAACAACGAAGTATATAATTGGAATCGAAAGGAACGTAACTTCTCCAGACCTAGACCCATTCTAAAACAACGTAACCAACAATATAAGCGATACAGAGACATACCGAGCAGGGTTAGCTTCAGTTCCACGGAACCCGACTCTGCAGAAGGCCTATCAGAAGAAGAACATGTTGGAACTTCTTCTCGTCCTTACCACAGACAAGAAGCCACCGCACAAACGTCAAAAAACGAGGTAGGAGGGGCGGGAGGAAACACAAATCGACCCTATCAAGAACAAACCCGTCACCTCCGGTCGCGAAAGTTCCAGCACTATTAAATTCCAACATAACGAATCTATCATCCTTTCCTCTTCGGCAGACCAAGAAGAAGTCCTCACTTTGGGCCTCAATTTCGCCCCCAACAACAACTTCAATCTGTTCAATACATTGTTAGATATAAACAAATTTATTCGCAATTTAACCGTTAAAAAATACTTCCTCAAGGATTCCATCACAACAGAAGACTTGAATACCACCACAACTTTTACAAGCCAACCCAACAGGGATTCCCAAAACTATAAACATCAACTCACGTCCGAATTCTCTTTTCAAGAACTCAGAACCTTAGCATGTTTAGAAAGTCTGCAACCGGAAAGACCGGACCAAACTGTCATGATGGCTTCAAATTTTATAACTTCCAACTCCAAATTCTATCCCGTGAATGCACGAACAGAATCTATGGACCGATTCCAATTTATCATTGAACAAGAATTACAAAGTATAGCAGATAGACTCAAAACTAACCATCCAAAACCCAACATGCCTAACCGTCTTAAAAAAGCGATGAAGACTTTGAAGGACAATAAAGAACTGACGATAAAAATGGCAGATAAAGGCGGAGGAATTGCCATCATGAACAAATCGGATTATCAAAAATCAATACTCGACATGCTATCTGATGAAAACACCTATAAAAAACTTGACTCAAATCCAACAGTGAAAATAAAATTCCTAATGAAAAGTTTACTGAACGAAGGTCTCCAAGGGGGTTTCATCAATCAGAAACAATTTAATTATCTATATGTTGAACAACCCATTACTCCCATAATTCACGCTTTACCTAAAACCCATAAACTAATTAATCCCCCACCAATGAGACCCATCGTCTCAGGGATAGGATCCATATTAGAAAAATTATCAGAATGGCTCGACACCTTGTTACAACCTCTGGCTCAGCAAACTCCAGGTTTTCTAAAAGATACCAAAAATGTCCTCATCTCTTTGAAAGACAAAATGTGGAACGAGGATTATACCTGGCTAACCTGTGATGTTGTCTCACTCTACACATCAATCCCTCATCATGTAGCCTACACTGCTTTAGAAAGTCACCTCCAGATACACAGTACTTACGATAGAAATTTTCAAACCTATATCCTAAATGTACTGATGTTCCTAATGAAGCACAATTTCTTCCAATTTGATGAAAAAATTTTTCTCCAGCTGAAAGGCGTCTCTATGGGAGCCAAATTCTCCCCATCAATTGCAAACCTGGTAATGGCGTGGTGGGAGGAATCATACATTTTTTCTAGCAACAACCCTCATGGCACAAACATTGAGTGGTATGGACGTTATATCGACGACCTCCTGCTAATATGGAAGGGACCCATCGATTATATTCCAAACTTCGTCGACCATCTTAACCAGAACCCCTACAACCTCAAGTTTACCTATAACCACAATAAAACGTCAATAGTCTTCTTAGACCTAGAACTAGAGGGAAAAATAGGTCAAATTATTACAACCCAGACGTACCGGAAACCCACTTCAGCCAACTCCATTTTGCATGCTACAAGTAATCATTCTAGACACACAATTAAAGCCATTCCAGTAGGAGAACTTCATCGTGCCAAAAGAAATTGCACATCAACTAACCAGTTCAATATAGAGCAAGAATGTATTACAACCAGATTGAGAAATAGAGGCTATCCACAGTGGTCCCTCAATAGAGCCCGAGACATTATTACTAAAAAACCAAGAACTTTACTTTTACAACAGCACAAAACGACCAAACCAGAGTCCAATCAACCAACTTTGGTTCTACAGCAAAGTAACCAGTTTGAGGAAATAAAACATCTAGTAGATAGGTACTTACCTGTTCTCATGGAGGACGTCGACTTGAGGTCCATTCTGAAGGAAGGGTGTAGAATAATAGCAAGAAAAGCTCCATCAATAGGCACCACACTATCACCATCTCTATTTACATCACATGAGACCAAATCAACGTGGTTGGAAACTAAAGGGTTCTACAAATGTGGACAGCACCCCTGTAAGGTATGCCAATATGCTTACCCTACTAAAACTTTCAGTGACTCTACACAATTAGACACTTATACTATCCAAAATTACATCAATTGCAATTCTGAATCTGTCATTTATATCATTGAATGCATAGAATGCCGACTAAAATACATAGGCTGCACGAACCGTAAATTCAAAATCAGGATCCTTGAACACCTCAGTTATATAAGAAATGCAAACATCTTAAACATTTCTAGTGCCTCCAAACATTTCATCCATCACCATAATCGATCAGTAAAATTGTTCTGATGTTTTGCCATAGAAAAAATCCATCTCCCCAAAAGAGGAGGCGACTTAAAACACAAAACTCACCTGCGAGAGGCCTTTTGGATATACAGACTAAAAACAAGGTTCCCACAGGGACTCAACCTCAAGAAAGAACTTATGTTCCAGTATTAAACTTTAGTCTGTATTCCAAAGGACACATCCCATTATTCGCACAGTAAGTAATGCTTTATGAGCAAAAGTCTCAAGCCAATGATCTCTCTCCGTCTGTTCTCAAAGTCAACTAATATTTTTTGCATACATAACATGTGCTTTTTGTTATGCAATCGACATAATATTATGACTTTTTTTAGCCACTCATTCACGTTCACTTTGTTTGCTTAATTTTCGTCATTTTTTTCCCTACACTCCCTGCACTCCACACCTATACTTCGATCCAGCGCATAGATACCAAGGGCCCTCCCCTAATTGACTCATCCTTCTATTCAAATTAACTTTAATATATCCATATTTCCATTATTAGTTGACTATAAGACTACTTGTATTATGCACAAACTAGAACATCACATATACTTAATCCGTCCAATACACATTTTTCCCAGCCTCGGACATTCAATTGTAGCACACTCTGCATAGACTTACAGATGTTATTCATCCTTAGTTTACACTAGCTTATGCCGGCCCCCAGCAACGCTACAAGAATGGAGGTTTTCTCCACAGACAAATATGCATAGAAAACAAGTAAACCAAATAAACCGCCTGCAAGAAAAATTATGAGAAAATATAATGCAATTTTTCAATAAGACGCCGCCCGTTATAACTACATGCCGTCTTCTATCTACATTTATATACCACGTTGTTCTTTAGTGAAAATCTAATCTAAAGTCCACTTTCCATATACATTCTCTGTAAAATCAAAAAATTCAACAAGTATTAGTGTAGACAGCACGATATACCGACTTACCTTGAACAAGATCGGACCGGGAGCATCAGCTGATTCCAGGAGGCCCGTCAGGTGCCCTTGCTTCCTATTGGATCATCCGGCTAGCCAATAATACACACAAGACCTAGTATGTAAACAAATAAGTCACTCCTACGCAACACACAGGAGCGATGTCTTTACACCTCTTGATCGCATTAAAAAACACACGTTCTCTTTTTCTCCAGGCTTTGTTCCTCATTCTCCCATAAGTATAGTCCATAATAACGTTCTATTTCATAGCAGTTTTTACATGTAAAAATTCCTAACGCTTTGGCCTGCGTTCCAATGACTAATCGTAAGCTGACACGCAATCAAGTCCAACCAGCTGCACAAACCGGAACTCATGCATATAAAAACCAGGGCCCTAGTATCTAAACCTTAAACAGCCATGATTAAGGACGTGCTTAACGTCTGAAACGCGTAGGCTCCAGGACTGGATCGTTACTTACTCCCGTCTGCACACCAGGACTCCAACCTATTGGACCTTTTTAATTGAATACCTAGTAAACTTGGAACTAGTTTCCTTTTTACCCTCTTCAGCGCTGGACTCAGCCCCTTTGCCTCTGCCTGTCTATACCCATCGTGTGCCGACACGAGAGCCCGTGCGATGACCGCGACACATACAGCAAGTGTCAGGTGAGCTGGAGGATTTCTTCTATATACCTTCTGTCAAAGAAATTCATACTTACCCGGCCGTTGTCTTGGTGACGCGTCCCTCTCTTCACATCCAGCCCGACATCCCTGGATGACGCGGCAGTCCATGTGACCGCTGCAGCCTGTGATTGACCTGTGATTGGCTGCAGCGGTCACATGGCCTGAAACGTCATCCAGGACGTCAGGCCGGATGTCGAGAGAGACACGTCACCAAGGCAACGGGCGGGAGACCGGACTGGAGGAAGCAGGAAGTTGTCGGTAAGTATGAACGTCTTTTATTTTTATTTTTTACAGGTTTATACTGATCGGTAGTCACGGTCCAGGGTGCTGAAAGAGTTACTGCCGATCAGTTAACTCTTTCAGCTCCCTGGACAGTGACTATTTACTGACGTCGCTTAGCAACGCTGCCGTAATGACGGGTGCACACATGTAGCCACCCGTCATTACGTGAGCTCCATAGACTTCTATGGACTGTCCGTGCCGTTATTACGGCCTGAAATAGGACATGTTCTATCTTTTTCAACGGCACGGGCACCTTCCCGTGAGAAAACGGGAAGGCACCCGTCGCCAATAGAAGTCTATGAGCCCGTTATTAGGGGTCGTAATCACGACCCGTAATAACGGGAGTTTTTACGGTCGTGTGCATGAGGCCTTACATAGTTAGTACGGCTGAAAAAAGACACATGTCCATCAAGTTCAACCAAGGGATGGGAAAAGGGAAGGAAAAATGTCTACACATAGGAGCTAATATTTTTTTGTTCTAGGAAATTATCTAACCCTTTTTATAAAGCCATCTCCTGTCCCTGCTGTGACCAGCTCCTGCGGTAGACTATTCCATAGATTCACAGTTCTCACAGTAAAGAAGGCTTGTCGCCTCTGCAGCTTGAACCTTTTTTTCTCCAGACGGAGGGAGTGCCCCCTTGTTTTTTGAGGGGGTTTTACAAGGAACAGGATTTCACCATATTTTTTGTATGTGCCATTAATATATTTATATAAGTTAATCATGTCCCCCCTTAGTCGTCTTTTCTCAAGGCTAAATAGGTTTAATTCTTTCAATCTTTCCTCATAACTTAAATTCTCCATGCCCCTAATTAGCTTCGTTGCTCTTCTTTGTATTTTTTCCAACTCCAGGGCATCCTTTCTATGAACTGGAGCCCAGAACTGAACTGCATATTCTAGATGAGGCCTCACTAATGCTTTGTAAAGTGGTAATATTACATCCCTGTCCCGCGAGTCCATGTCTCTTTTAATACACGACAATATCCTGCTGGCCTTTGAAGCAGCTGATTGACACTGCATGCTGTTATTGAGTTTATGATTTACAAGTACACCCAGATCCTTCTCAACAAGTGAATCCGCCAGTGTAGCTCCCCCTAGGACATATGATGCTTGCAGGTTGTTGGTACCCAGATGCATAACTTTACATTTATCTACATTAAACTTCATCTGCCAAGTGGACGCCCAAACACTTAGTTTGTTTAAATCTGCCTGTAATTCATGAACATCTTCCATAGACTGAACTATATTACATAGCTTGTTGTCATCTGCAAAAATAGAAATAGTGCTATTAATCCCATCCTCTATATCATTAATAAATAAGTTGAATAATAGTGGTCCCAGCACTGAACCCTGGGGTACACCACTTATAACCGGGGACCATTCAGAGTAGGAATCATTGACCACAACTCTCTGGATACGGTCCTTGAGCCAATTCTCAATCCAATTACAAACTATATTTTCTAAACCTATAGTCCTTAATTTACCCATTAGGCGTCTATGAGGGACAGTGTCAAATGCCTTTGCAAAGTCCAAAAACACTAAATCCACAGCGGCCCCTCTGTCTAGACTTCTGCTCACCTCTTCATAAAAACAGATTAGGTTAGTTTGACAACTTCTGTCCTTAGTAAAACCGTGCTGGCTGTCACTTATAATACTATTTATTGTCACATAATCCTGTATATAGTCCCTCAATAGCCCCTCAAACATTTTCCCCACGATGGATGTTAAGCTTACTGGTCTATAATTACCTGGGGAAGACCTAGAGCCCTTTTTGAAAATAGGCACCACATTTGCGCTGCACCAGTCCCCTGGCGCTATACCAGTCACTAGAGATTCTCTGAATATTATGAAAAGGGGGACTGAAATAACTGAACTAAGCTCTTTAAGAACTCTAGGGTGTAACCCATCTGGTCCCGGGGCCTTGTGCACATTTATTTTATTTAATTTAGCTTGGACCATCTCTACATTCATCCAATTCAGTATATCAACTGATATATTAACAGCACTGGCACCGGCTACATCAGCTGCTCTTTCTTCTGTTGTATATACAGAGCTAAAGAACCCATTTAGTAACTCTGCCTTCTCTTGATCCCCTGTGATCAACTCCCCATTACCATTATCTAGGGGTCCTACATGTTCAGACCTTGGCTTTTTAGCATTTATATGCTTGAAGAATTTTTTGGGATTTGTTTTACTACCTTGGCCACCTGCCTTTCATTTTGTATTTTTGCTAATTTTATTACATTTTTACAGATTTTATTAAGCTCTTTATATTTTACAAAGGCTACAGCTGTACCCTCAGATTTGTATTTTTTAAATGCCCTTTTTTTGTCATGTATTGCCCCTTTCACAGAAGGTGTAAGCCATGTGGGGTTTAATTTGAGTAGTTTATACTTGTTACCTATAGGAATAAATTTTGCACTATAATAACTCAAAGTAGATTTGAAAATCTCCCATTTATCATTTGTTCCATTATTTGACATTAGTTCTTCCCAGTCTATATCCTGAATTGCCGCCCTCATCCTGGGGAAATTGGCTTTCTTAAAATTAAATGTTTTTGCCCTCCCAGCCTGCGTTTGTTTTTTACAGTATAGGTAAAATGTAACTATATTATGATCACTGTTACCGAGGTTTTCACGAACATTGACATTCCCAACAAGATCTGCATTATTAGAAATGACCAGATCCAACAGAGCTTCACCTCTAGTCGGGTCTTCCACAAACTGGCCCATAAAATTTTCCTGCAACAGGTTGAGGAAATGTCTCCCCTTTGCAGTTGAAGCCGAACCATGACACCAATTAATATCCCGGAAATTAAAATCTCCCATTATCACAACAGTACCCGCCTGTGCAGCACGCTCCATCTGTTTATATAGCTGAACATCCATCTCCTCAGTTATATTGGGGGGTCTATAGATTACACCAAAAGTAATTTTTTCAGTGTTTACCTCCCTTTCTAGTTCCACACACAAGGTTTCAACCTCCTCACAGTCTTCAGGGTTGTATGAGATTAGAAAAAAGGGTCTGCTTTTTTTCCCCAACAGAAACAGCTGCACGCTTGTCTACAGGCCGTGTCTGGTATCGCAGCTCAATGCCCTCTAAGGGAATAGTACTGTAATGGGATTACCTAAAAAAGTCAGAAATCCCTGCCACCAGCGGCGTAGCTATAGGGGTCACAGCGGTCGCAGTTGCGACCGGGCCCCTAAGCCTTTTGGTACAACGGGCCCCCGTTGCCATACAGCATGCTTGTTAAATTAATTTTCTGTGCCGTGAAGCTGGCACTTCCTGGTTATGGTCACATGGTACACTTAGTGTACCATGTGACCGTGTTGTCACATGACACGTCTTCCAGCCAGTGCAGTGGAAAAGCCGGACTCCAGGTGAGCTGCAGAGTCTGTATTGTAATTTATTGTGTTGTGTTGTGTTGTATTGTGTTGGCTTGTAATGTATTGTGTTGTATTGTGCTGTTTGCGGTGGAGAGGGGGGGCCCGTTAAATTACAGCCCCCCCTCCTCTCTCTACCGCAAACTGCACAATACAACACAATACATTACACACTGTGGGTCGCGTTCCCCTGGGGATTCGTGTGAAGACCTCCGGGGGGTCGTGAGTCACTCACCGAGGTCCCGGTTCCTTGCTCCATCATTCACTGTGCCCTGAGCGGTTCGACGCTGTCTGCGCCGAGTCCCTCATAGTACACACCGGAGGAAGCGAAGGAACGGGGATAGGTAAGTAATTATGCTATTTTTCTATTATGCACAAATGGGGGCATTATACCGCATGGGGGGCTGATATGGCATGGGGCTGATAAGATGGGGGGCATTATACTGCATGGGGGCTGATATGGGGGAATTATACTGTATGTGGAGGCTGATATGGGGGGCATTATACTGTATGGGGAGCTGATATGGAGGGGCATTATACTGTATGTGGGGGCTCATATGGGGGGCATTATACTGTGTGGGGAGCTGATATGAGGGCATTATACTGTATGGGAAGCTCATATAGGGGCATTTTACTGTATGGGAAGCTCATATGGGGGCATTTTACTGTATGGGGAGCTGATATGGGGGCATTATACTGTATGGGGCTGATATGGGGGCACTATAATGTATGGGGCAGCTATGTGGGGCATTATACTGTGGGGGAGGATATGGGGAGCATTATACGGTATGGGGCTGTTATGGGGGGCATTATACTGTATGGGGGCCGCTATGGGAGCATTATACTGTGTGGGGGCATTATACTATGGGGGCTGTTAGGCAAGGCGTCTGGGCATAGGCGCACGCAGGGGGTCTGATGATGATGGTGTTGGGGTGGGGTAGGGGGGCTCAAGCTGAATTCTTGCACCCGGGCCCATGAGCCTTTAACTACGCCCCTGCATGCCACCATGATCACGTCTTGAACTCACATATCTCCAGTTCTGAGAACATTTTTATACATAGGTGAGCTCCTCTTATAACGCTGCGGCACTTTATAAGCTTGAGGTTTTATGGTCGGATACCTTCAGCTTTCAGTTCGGTGCCATTTACTGATCCTTTATAATGAAATAATAACAAAATAGACCAAATCTGCAGCACCCGGCCCTTTAAAGAGAATGTGATTGAATTCTTCCTGAACTTTGCCCTCCATAACTGAATCCACCATATAATAAATTAACCCTGCTACCGACATAATATCATTACCCTGTTATATTCTATTTTCTGAAGGGCTGGCATTTCACTGTGCATAAGATTACCTCTGTATCCAGCACGGGTCTACATAAAATCTCTTCTGACTGCAGCCAATAGGACGGGCATATTGTTGTCAAATATACAAATAGTATTGTGTAACTCCGGGCACATGCCACAATGGGATGGGTTGATGGGTTGGCAGCCGCATGAGGCTCTTCTGACTCTTGAGTAAGTATTCTGGTTTCTGAAAATAAAAATTATTCATTGTATAAAACAAAAATTCAAACAATTTTCCAATATATTTTCTATAAAAATTCCTCATGGTTTTCAAGATCTCTGCTTGCAGTCATTCAATAAAAAAAGTTCATTGGTTACTACTATAAGAAGACAAAGATCTTAAACCTGCACTGTAACAAACTGTGCACCTGTGTGTCCATCACATGACAGTGAACAGTGAAAGTTCCTATTGAGTGACAGCAAGCAGAGATCTTAAAAACATGAGCGATTCATACAGTATCTTTGATTATGCCAAGAATAACATTTATTTGCAGAAACCGGGATATTTTATGCTTCTAGGGTATTCCCTGTCAAGTTGCCTCCAATGCATGACTCCCCCTATACTTTGACCTGGACAGCAAAAGAGACGAAGTTTATGCAAAATTTTTAAAATTGGGCATTTCTGCCCATTTAGGGACATTTCATGAGTGATTCATTTGGCCTTAGTAAATCATAGATAGGTCATGATGATGCCTCTGCTCCTTGTGCTCCTTGTGCGGGCCCTTACCATCGAACAAGGACATTGGAAGGGCTGGGAGCTGGATCGTTTACCAATGCCATAAAGGACACCATCCTGCCACTTGGCCATACCCAGACCCCTTCAGCTCTGATTGGCATCTCACTCTGGCATGTGTAGCCTGTTCTCAATTCAAATAAATGGGTTCCCATATTTAGCCATTCCAAGCTATAGCAATATTTTATAATAAAACGTGTCATGACCCCTTTATGTCTAGGTGACAAGTCAGACATTAAAGGGTAAATAAAATTTTAAAATACTTTTGACATGTCACAGTGACATGGCAGGAGTTCTGATCGGTGGGGGTCCGAGTTCTGAGACCACCAGCGGTTGCTAAAATGAAGTGGGAATCGGCTCTGCTTGGCCATCCTTGGGAAGCCGATCGAGCGATATACGGGCTCGTAGACTTTCTATTGAACCGATACACCGATCGTTCGGCTTTCCGATGAAAGCCAATCAGAAGTGAAGCAGCACAGCACTCACCCGAGCACTTTTGCTGCTTCGTTTTAGCGTCCGCTAAGCGTCTCAGTGCTCAGACCCCCACCGATCAAAACTTCTGACATGTCACTATGACATGTCAAAAGTTTTTAAAAGTTTAGTTACACTTTAATAAAGCTGGAGAAACCCATGCAGGGCTAGTTAATAATTACAATGGTGGTTAGTAGAGTTCCCCTTTAAGAAATCCTGGTACTTTTATTAATGCATGTTGCTAAATTGTGTACAAATTTGTGGTTCCTTTGTACATTCTGCCAAATTGTATTTTAATAATTCCAACCATCTATTCTTTTATATCCTTGAAGTATTTCTATTTTTTAATTTGGGCAACCACATGTGAGCTGTGAAGACGACGTAGATGGAATCACACATCAGTGGCTGGTCCCTAGCTACAGTCATCAGCTTCCTCCATCTGCTGTACTGTGGTCGGCACTGCCCGGTACTGCTATATTAGGCGTCGCTTCATCGCCGGATGTTTCACTAAAAAGGATCTAAATATTACATGAAAAAATTACAGCCCTAGAAAATAATTCTTGAATTATAACCAGCCGTAGAATTCTTGATTTACCCATGTGCCCTTGATATTTACTCAGATACTTCAGGCCCTCATCTATAAGCCAAAGTGTAGCGGGACTACAATGAGCGTTTCTTACTCTGGAGGACCTGGCACATCCCTGCATTACATAGTCAACTGATTTTAATAGGATCTGTGTAATACTTACTTTCCACTGTGGTGGCGCTGCAGAGAAAATGAACACTTATTGCCTGGTTCTCTTTTGATCATAGCTAATCACTGGAGATTCCAGCGGCAGGAAAACCTGTGATGAACTTATTGCTGGAGGACTCTTCTAACAAAAAAGGACTGTCCAAAGTGGACCATCCCTTTAAATAGATTGAAGAAGTATTCCAACTCAGGCCTATATGGTGTATGTTTAACTAAAAAAAAAAAACTTTCTAAGAAATTATTGCTTTTCTCCGGGGACTAACACGTAAAAATAGGACCCCCTTAGAAGGCTATTCCTAAATAAGACTTTTATGACATATCGTCAGGATATGCCATAAATGTCTGATAAGTGCGGGCCCCACCTCTGGGACCTGCACCTATCTAAAGAACGGGTGTTCTCTTCTATGGGAGTTGCAGAAATAGCCAAACAAGTGTCACCAGGTTAGATAGGGGTTGAGGGACCCCCCATTCTCCAGATAGGAGGTGGAAACCACATCTCTCTGTAGATCAGGGATCCCCGAAACCTTTCCTGCTTGAGGACATGTCATAAATGTCTAAATTGAGATATACCCACCCCCAGTAACTAAAGGGTTCATGAACGAGGCCGTGACTATTATGTCTCTTGTATATATTCCACATAGTTACTGAGTGCTTTATATACTGTACATTTTATCCCTTGCCCTCCCTTCTCCAGGCATCTACCATCTTCCAGCAACAGTTCATGCCCCTCAACTTTGGTAATATGTATGATTTCTGCAAAGCGGGATCAGGCATTTTATGTTTCCTCTGCAGTTCTATAGTGTTTCCTGAGATAAGCAGTGTCAAAAAGTACCTGGCAGCCACTCACCCTTCCAGCCTCCATAGGGACCAATAGACACATTAAGGCATGTTAGAGATATTTAGTATCCATAAAAAGTCAATATTATGCTTAGATTGTCATGTACAATAAAAAAGACAATAGTAGTAACAATAATAATAATAATAATAGTAATAATAGAGTAATTTCAGACAGAACACGTGCACCATTGAAGTTAATGGAGAAAAAAATCAAGGCAAAAACCATGAAGCTGCGCAAAACCCGTCGTACGACACATCAAAAGTTTTTGTTTTTTCTATAGTTTTTTTTACTATTAAAGAATAAAATAATAACAATTTCATACCCCCATAATCATCACATAAGGAATGACATATTACTGCTTGGCCACAACCACCGTGAATGTCCAATCCTACACCTTCCGGAATTCAATGCTGGCGGTAACATCTCTAAGTTACACGACTTCCTCTATTTTACTTTTAAACTTTTTTTTGTCTTTTAACAGGAATTGGCGCCTATAGGTTTTCATAATCCGCACTCCATCGAATGATTTACATGCAGACGTGCGTGTGGCCGGTGATCAAAATAGAGAACTTCCCGACCATGGAGACCACAAAATATTGTAAAACCCTGATGATACAATGATAGCCGATGAGGACGCATACACAGTTGAGACACGGACATGCCGCCACAGGGGGACCGACCCAGCACCCCCCTGGTCCCCACCATCTCAGTGGGTCTGGGGCCACCGCCCCCCTGCCCTCCCACTAGCTACACCTGTGAGACTGTCATATAGATATATACTAGTACTAAGATTATAGTAAAAAAGCAAAAAGCAAAATCAAGATTAAAAAACAGTAAAATTTTTTAAAAAAAAGGAATAAAAAAAATAAAATCAGTAAAAACAACTCACACACAAATGCAATTTGTGGCAATAAATAAATGTTATTAAATATAAGTAAAAAAACAAAATAATATCCACATATTTGGTATTGTCACGATTAGAACAACCTGCACAATACATTTATAGCGTCATTTCTGGTCATTGGTGAATGCTGTAAAGAATACATAAATATAAACTACATCAGAATTGCTTTTTTTCTGCATTTTTGCCAAAATAAAAATGAATATAAACTAAATGTAAATGTCTTTAACCCCTTCCCGACATTTGCTGTATGGATAAGTCATGGAAATTTAGTGCTTCCCGCATTTTGCTTTATCCATACGACAAATGCATGGCACCGGCTCAGAAGCTGAGTAGGTGCCATCATCGCCGGATGCCAGCGGTGTATTACAGCTGACATCCGACTGTAATCTAGAAGTAATGATGAAAAAAGCACGGCGCCATAGTAGTGCAGATCACCAGGAGTAATTGTGATGAACTCTTGAGGTTGTGCAGCCAACAACACAACACTATACTGATTAGGGAACGGACCATAAGGGCATGCCCACACGTGGCGGATTTCCTCCGCAACTGTCCGCATCAATGCCGCACAGAATCTGCGTTGCAGATTCTGCAGCGGATCTGCCCAAAATGTGCAGTAAATTGATGCGGACTAGCTGCTGCGGACTGCGGGAAAAGTGCTTCCCTTCTCTCTATCAGTGCAGGATAGAGAGAAGGGACAGCACTTTCCCTAGTGAAAGTAAAAGAATTTCATACTTACCGGCCGTTGTCTTGGTGACGCGTCCCTCTTTCGGCATCCAGCCCGACCTCCCTGGATGACGCGGCAGTCCATGTGACCGCTGCAGCCTGTGATTGGCTGCAGCCGTCACTTAGACTGAAACGTCATCCTGGGAAGCCGGACTGGAGATAGAAGCAGGAAGTTCTCGGTAAGTATGAACTTCTATTTTTTTTACAGGTTGCTGAATATTGGGATCGGTAGTCACTGTCCAGGGGGCAGAAACAGTTACTGCCGATCGCTTAACTCTTTCAGCACCCTGGACAGTGACTATTTACTGACGTCTCCTAGCAACGCTCCCGTAATTACGGGAGCCCCATTGACTTCCTCAGTCTGGCTGTAGACCTAGAAATACATAGGTCCAGCCAGAATGAAGAAATGTCATGTCAAAAAAGCAAGACGCATCCGCAGCACACATAACATGTGCATGACAGCTGCGGACTTCATTGCGGAACTTAGAATCTCCATTGAGGTCAATGGAGAAATTCCGCCATGAGTCCGCAACCAGTCTGCCACAACTCCGCAACATCCATTGCATGCTGCGGACACCAAATTCCGCACCGCAGCCTATGCTCCGCAGCGGAATTTTCCGCTTCGTCCAAATGAACCCTACTAAATAGAAGTGGAAGTCAATGGAGAAACGGCTCCGCTGCGGATTAACGCTGCGGAGTGTCCGCAGCGGAATTCAAGAGCAATTCCGCCACGTGTGGCTTTGCCCTAAAATCGCTGCAGCCAGGTACACAAAACCGGTAACTGGAAATAGTTACCGCTGGGATGGATTGTAGAAGAGAGAATTATTATTTTTTTTTAAATTAAAAAGTAGTGAACCATAGCGGCGCTGCTGGTATAGGGTTGAGAGAAAATAGGAGATATAAGGATATCATAGGCTTTAATGCAAGAGGCTACGCGTGTCGATGCTGAACTAACGTCATCATCAGGCCAAGAATCTTGGCTACACCCCTTAATAAATGCCTTGAGGGTGCAGTTTCCAAAATGTGGTCACTTCTCAGGGGTTTCTTTTATTATTTTACATCAGAGCCTCTGCAATCGTGAACCAATACTTTGTAAATCACCAAATTAGGCATCAAGTTCGCATGGTGCTCTTTCACTCCTGAGCCTGTTCGAATGCCCATGTAAAAGATTAGGGCCACATGTAGGGTGTTTCTAAAACCGGGAAACACAGCATAATAATTAGAGAGCTGTCTTGTTATGGTGGCACAAGCTGGGCACCACATATTGGCATATCCATGGAAAAAATACCATTTTCACTCTGCAACATTGAGTGCACACTAATTCTGGAAAACACCTGCGGGGTTAACATTCTCACTACACCCCTAGGTGAATACCTTGATGGGTGTAGTTTCCAAAATGGGGTCACTTGTGGGGGTTTCCACTGTTTTGGTCCCACAGGGGCTTTGCAAATGCAACATAGCAATCCAGCAAAATCTGCACTCCAGAAGCCAAATGGCGCTTCTTCCCTTCTGAGCCCTACTGTGTGCCCAAACAGCAATTTATGACCACATATGGGGTATTGCCATACTTGGGAGAAATTACTTTACAAATGTTGAGAAAATGAAATATTTGGAGCTAAAGCTACGTCTTATTGAAGAAAAAGGATTGTTTTTATTTTCACTGCCAAATTCGAATAAATTCTATGAAACACCTGTGGGGTATAAATGCTCACTACACCACTAGATGAATTCCTCAAGGGGTGTAGTTCTACTAAATGGAGTCACTTTTTGGGCGTTTTCATTGTTTTGTCCCCTCAGGGGCTTTTCCAATGTGACATTGCCTCTGCAAACCATTCCTGCTAAATGTGATCTCCAAAAGCCAAATAGCGCTCTTTCCCTTCTAAGCCCTGCCGTGTGTCCAAACATTATACCCCTAGATAATTTCTTTGAGGTGTGTAGTTTCCCAAATGGGGTCACTTTTGCGGGATTTCCACTGTTTTGGCACAAGACCTGACATGGTGCCTAAAATTTATTCTAATAAAAAGAAGGCCCCAAAATCCACTAGGTGCTCCTTTACTTCTAAGGCCTGTGTTTCAGTCCATTACCGCACTAGGGCCACATGTGGGATATTTCTAATACTGCAGAATCTGGACAATAAATATTGAGTTGCATTTCTCTGGTAAAACTTTCTGTGTTACAAAAAAAATGGATTAAAAATGAATAAATTTCACCTCTACTTTGCTTTAATTCCTGTGAAACGTCTAAAGGATTAAGCCCTTAACCCCTTAAGGACGCAGCCTAGTTTTGGCCTTAAGGCTCAGAGCCCATTTTTCAAATCTGACATATTTCACTTTATGTGGTAATAACGTCGGAATGCTTAAACCTACACAAGCGATTCTGAGATTGTTTTCTCGTGACACATTGGGCTTCATGTTCGTGGTAAAATTTGGTCGATATATTCAGTGTTTATTGGTGAAAAATTGCAAAATTTAGAGAAATTTTTTAAAAAATAGCATTTTTCAGAATTTAAATGCATCTGCTTGTAAAACAGACGGTTATACCACCCAAAATCGTTACTAGATCACATTTCCCATATGTCTACTTTGGATTGGCATTGTTTTTTGAACATTCTTTTATTTTTCTTGGACGTTACAAGGCTATGAACATAAACAGCAATTTCTCATATTTTTAAGAAAATTTCAAAAGCCTTTTTTTAAGGTACCTCTTGAGTTCTGAAGTGGCTTTGAGGGGCCTATGTATTAGAAACCCTGATAAAACACCCCATTTTAAAAACTAGACCCCTCAAAGTATTGAAAACAGCATTTAGAAAGTTTTTTAACCCTTCAGGCATTTCACAGGAATTAAAGCAAAGTGGAGGTGAAATTTGCATATTTCATTTTTCTTGCTGAATTTCAATTTTATTCATTTTTTTTTCTGTAACAGAGAAGGTTTTACCAGAGAAACACAACTAAATATGTATTGTCCAGATTCTGCAGTTTTTAGAAATGTCCCACATGTGGCCCTACTGCGCTCGTGGACTAAAACACAAGCCCTAGAAGCAAAGAAGCACCTAGTGCATTTTGAGTCCTCTTTTTTTATTAGAATATATTTTAGGCAGCATGCCAGGTTTGAAGAGGTGTTGAGGTGCCAAAACAGTAGGAATCCCCCAATAGTGACCCCAATTTGGAAACTACATCTCAAGGAATTAGGTTATGGTTGTTGTTACCATTTTGACCGCACAGTTTTTTCACAGCACGTATTTGAATTGGGCTGTGAAATGAAAAAAATGTCATTTTTTCCAATAAAATGTCATTTGTGATCAAAATGTCTTATTTTCACAGGGAACAAAATACCCCATTTTGTTGCCCAATTTGTCCTTAGTGTGGCAATACCCCATTTGTGGTGATAAACTGCCGTTTGGGCCCATGGGAGGGCTCAGAAGGAAAGGAACGCTATGTGTTCTTTGGAGTACAGATTTTGCTGGATTGGTTTTCGGGTGCCATGTCGCATTTGCAGAGCCTCAGAGGTATCAAAGCAATGGAAACCCACCAGAAGTGACCCCATTTTGGAAACTACACCCCTCAAGGAATTCATTTATGGATAATGTGACCATTTAGACCCCATAGTTTCTTCACAGAACTTATTTGAATTGGGCTGGGAATGAAAAAAATATATATTTTTTCTAATATGTCATTTTAGCTCAAAAATTCTTATTTTCACAAGACATAAAATACTCCATTTTGTTGCCCAATTTGTCCTGAGTGCGGAAATACCCCATTTGTGGTGATAAACTGCTGTTTGGGCCCATGGGAGGGCTCAGAAGCAAAGGAGCGCTATTTGTTCTTTGGAGTCCAGATTTTGCTGGATTGGTTTTCGGGTGCCATGTCGCATTTGCAGAGCCCCAGAGGTATCAAAGCAATGGAAACCCACCAGAAGTGACCCCATTTTGGAAACTACACCCCTCAAGGAATTCATTTATGGGTGTTGTGACCATTTTGACCCCATAGTTTTTTCACAGAACTTATTTGAATTGGGCTGGGAATGAAAACAAAATTATTTTTTTCAAATAATATGTAGTTTTGGCTGAAAATTTCTTATTTTCACAAGAAACAAAATACCCCATTCTGTTGCGCAATTTGTTCTGAGTGCCGTAATACCCCATTTGTGGTGATAAACTGCCGTTTGGGCCCATGGGAGGGCTCAGAAGGAAAGGACCACCATTTGGCCTACTGGGGATTTTCTAGTGCGAAGTCATGTATGCAGAAGCCCCTGAGGTACCAGTACAGTTGAAACCTGCAAGAAGTGATCCCGTTTTAAAAACTACACCCTTAAGGCATTCATCTAGAGGTGTAGTGAGCATTTTGACCGGAGAGATACACCCCATAAACTGTAATGTGGGTTCTCCCGGGTATGGCAATACCCTCCATGGGGCTGTTATCAGCTGCCTGGGCACACAGCAGGGCTCAGAGGGGAAAGACGAGGGGGGATAAGCTGTGCGGAGTGCATCAGGGTAAGTAAAATTGGGGTAAATTATAAACCAAGGGATGTATGATAAATTTTAAAACACTCTTTCATACAGAGCTCTGGTTTTTCGGGACACGCGTCACTTTGGTATATTGTTTCCTCCCTTATCCCCCTCTTATAGCAGACTTTGCACCTCTTTTGACTTTTTCCCTTCTTGCCAGTTTGGGGAATTTCTCCTGGAAAGTGTTGCCCTGGTACGAAGCGTGTGGCCCAGCTTCGAGGAGTACTGGGTGCCCCACCATTCTTGGTCCCTAAAGATTAGGTTCTTGATCATCACCTCTTGAAATTCCAGGAAAGTTCCCGTCTGGCCTGCACATCGACGTAGCACGTACGCATTGTACAATGCCATCTGTATGATGTGCCCGGCCAGCTTCTTGTACCCCACCGCATGGCGCTGTAGGGCTTTAGGACTTGATCTGACAAGTCCATCCCTCCCATGTACCTATTGTAGTCCAGGATGCAGTCTGGTTTGGGGGTGGCCTTCCCTTCATATATCCTAAACCTGTAGGTATACCCTGATGCCCTCTCGCAGCTTATACATCTTCACGCCATACCTTGCCCTCTTACCCGGCAGGTACTCGCGGAATTGAACCCTCCCTTTAAAATGTACCAGGGACTCATCAATAGAAATACACTTCTCGCGGTCGTATGCTTGGGAAAACCGGGCACTGAAACGGTCTAATAGGGGTCTCCGTTTATACAAACGGTCAAAACTGGGGTCATCTCGGGGTGGGCACGGCTCATTATCAGTATAATGTAAGAAGCCAAGTATTGCCTCATTTATTTATTTTTTTAGGTTACAGTTCAGTTCTGAAGTTGCTTTGAGGGGCCCATATATTAGAAACCCCTATCAAATACCCCATTCTAGAAACTAGACCCCTAAAAGTATTCACAACAGCATTTAGAAAGTTTATGAACCCTTTAGGTGTTTCACAGGAATTTAGAGCAAAGTAGAGGTGAAGTTTACATTTTTTTTTTGTCAGAAAATCCTCTTTATACCATTTTTTTTACAACACAATTGGATTTATCAGAGAAACTCAACTTAATACTTATTGCCCAGATTCTGCAGTTTAGAGAAATATCCAACACGTGGCCCTCGGGCGGTAATGGACTGAAGCACCGGCCTCCGAAGCAAAGGAGCACCTAGTGGATTTTGAGGCCTCTTTTTTATTAGGCACCATGTCCGGTTTGAAGAGGTCTTGTGGTGCCAAAACATTGGAAACCCCCCAAAAGTGACCCCAATTTGGAAACTAGACCCCTTGAGGAATCCATTGTAGTTTTCTTGGGGTGCATGCAGCTTTTTGTTCAGTTTTTATTCTATTTTTAGGTGGCGTGGTGACTAAAAAACATCAATTCTACTATTGTTTTTTTATTCTTTTTTTTTTACAGTGTTCACCGTGCGCTATAAATGACATATTCACTTTATTCTGCGGGGCGATACGATTACGGCGATACCAGATGTTTATAGTTTTTTTATGTCTTATGGCGTTTGCACAATAAAATACGTTTTGTAAACAATCATTTACTTTTTGTGTTACCTTATTCTAAGAGCCAGAACGTTTTTATTTTTCTATCAATAAAGTCGTGCGAGGACTTATTTTTTGCGTAACGAACTGTAGTTTCGATCAGTACCATTTTTAGGTACATGCGACTTTTTGATCTCTTTTTATTCCATTTTTTGGGAGGTGAAGTGACCAAACAATTGTGGTTCGGTTTATTATTATTTTCTGTTACGGCATTCACCGTGCGGGATAAATAACTAAATAATTTTGTAGTTCAGGCCGTTACGGACGCGGCGATACCAATTATGTATAGTTTATTTGTTGGTTTATATATTTTTATTAATAATAAAGGACTGATAAGGGAAAGGGGGGATTTTTACTTTTATTACTTTTAAAACTTTTATTTTCTTATTTTTACACATCTTTTTTTAACTTTTTTTTAACTTTATTACTTTGTCCCACTAGGGGACTTGAGGGCAGGAGGCCCTGATCGCTATTCTAATACACTGCACTACATGCGTAGTGCAGTGTATTAGAACTGTCAGCTACTCACTGACAGCAAGCATAGTGGGTCCTGACGTTGTCAGGACCCACTAGGCTTCCGTCTATGGCATAGCCGGACGCCATTGTTTGGTGTCCGGTTGCCATAGTGACCATCGCCGGCCGCTATCGTGTAGCAGGCCGGCGATGGCAGCTTAACCCCTAAAAAGCCGCGATCTCTATAGAACGTGGCTTTTCAGGGGTTAATTAGCGGGGACACAGCGATCGGTCCCCGCTGTAGGAGCTGTGACAGCTGCTGTACGAGACATCAGCGTCACAGCTCCTGTATGTGTCAGGAGGACGGCCGAAACGGCCGTTACTCCCGAGACGTACTATTAGGTCATGGAGCGCGAACGCTATAGTTACCATGACCTAATAGTACGTCCAGGAGCGGGAAGGGGTTAAGGACACGGCCAATTTTGGCCTTGAGGACAGAACAATTTTGTTATATTTCCCTCTTTGCATCCCGACGCTCATAACTTTTTTATTTTTTGTACGACGTAGTTGTATGAGACGTTATTTTTTGCGGGACGAGTTGTACTTTATGTAGGTACCATTTTTTGGTACAAATATATTATCGTTTAATTGATCTAAATTTTTATTTTGGTGAAAATGCAGAAAAAAAGCAGTTCTGCTGCAGTTTTAATATTTTTGTTTTTACACCATACACCGATCATCATAAATAATGTTATACATTTGTTGTTACGGTCGTGGCGATACCAAATATGTCTATATTATTTCATGTTTTGGGACTTCTATTTTAAAAAGTCCATTTATTATAAAAAAAATTGTGTTCTGTGTATTTTTTTACTTTTTATTTATTTATCATAAAAAAAATTGACATTCATTTTATTTTGGAACTGTAATGTACTGGCATAGATCTATATGCCAGTACATTAGCCTGTTACTGATTATACAGAGGCAGTTGTTAGCGGATTCCTCACTATGCCCTAACAACAAGAAATATGTTCAGACAGCCCTGGGGTCCTTCAATGGACCCTTGGCTGTCTGGCCATACAAGTTATGGGCTTTGATCGCGTCACAGTTATTTTATGTGATGCCATCAAAGTGCAGTCCCCTCTCCTTGAACGCCGCGATCAGCTTTCATTGCGGCATTCAAAGGGTTAACGGCGAAGAGAGGAGGTTTCTCTCCTCTCCGCTGTCAGAGCGGGGCCGTGGCTGTGTATTACAGCCGTTGTGTAAAGGATCTGCCAGGCACAGCTTCTGTGTATACGCCCATAGGTAATCAGTCTGCACCTGCTTCTATGTCTGTGAGACTGACTCCATCTTCCACCACTCAGGATGGTAGGCTTAGGAGTGGGAGAGCCTATCACAGCCTGGCCAGACAGAGCTAGCTCCCGCCCTCTGTCTATTTATACCTGCCTTTCCTGTTTGTGATTCTTCTCGTGTGGTTTCCTGGCCCTGCTGCAGCTTCTGAACTATTTGACCCTGCTTCATACTGACCCTGGCTTACTGACTACTCTCCTGCTCTGCGTTTGGTACCTCGTACACTCCTGGTTTGACTCGGCTCGTTCACCACTCTTGTTGCTCACGGTGTTGCCGTGGGCAACTGCCCCATTTCCCTTAGCTTTGTGTACCCTTGTCTGTTTGTCTGTCTGGCACTTATTGAGTGTAGGGACCGTCGCCCAGTTGTACCCCGTCGCCTAGGGCGGGTCGTTGCAAGTAGGCAGGGACTGAGTGGCGGGTAGATTAGGGCTCACTTGTCTGTTTCCCTACCCCCATCATTACACGTTGCCCCGCTCTCTATCGCGCGCAGAGACGGCTGTCACACAGGACGAGAATACTCGTCCTAATGCGCGAAGTACCCGCCGCTCTGGATGAGCATTCTCGTCCTGTGTCGGCAACAGGTTAAAAAACTTTCTAAATGCTGTTTTGAATACTTTGAGGGGTGACGTTTTTAAAATGGGGTGTTTTATAGGGGGTTTCTAATATATCAGGTCCTCAAAGCCTCTTCGCAACTGAACAGGTCCCTGTAAAAATAGCCTTTTGACATTTTCTTGAAAATGTGAGAAATTGCAGCTAAAGTTCTAAGCCTTGTAACGTCCTAGAAAAATAAAAGGACGTTCAAAAAACGATATCAATCTAATGTAGACATATGGGGGGATGTTAATTAGCTACTATTATGTGTGCTATAACTGCCTGTCTTACAAGCAGATACATTTTTGAAATTTTGCGCTAAATTTTTGTGTTTTTCCACAATTAAATACTGAATGTATAGAGCAAATTTTGCCAGTAACATAAATTACAATGTGTCACGAGAAAACAATCTCAGAATCGCTTGGATAGGTAAAAGCATTCCCAAGTTATTCCCACATAAAGTGACACGTCAGATTTGAAAAATGAGGCTGTCCTGAAGGTCAAAAGTGGCCAAAGCGGGAAGGGGTTAAAACATTGGCATCTGCATAAAGTGCAACTTATCCCACAAAAAACAAAGCCTCATACAGTAAATAAAAAGTTATGGAAAAGAGGAAAAATAAAGAAAACTTGTCTAGGTCCTCAAGGGGTTTAAATGACCTGTATATGAATTAACCTTATATGCATGCCATATGATGAGAATGAGAGTGATAGTGTCCATGGGGGTAGTAGTCCTTGTCCCTGTGTACACAGTGTGGATGTCCTGAAGTTTGTGACTTGTATTTGTGCTCTGCTACTTTTCTTAGTGCAGTGTGAGAAAGCTGTAACCCTCCTCCTCCCAGTCTCCACCCTTCCCTGCAGTCAGTCCCAGCACAGGCAGGTGCAGGGGAGGCGGCCCCTTTAAGGGAACGTGCCTGGGATCTGTACCGGGTGTAAGGGAGAAGTTCACCGGAAGAAAAGAGGGTGTAGAGGGAAGGGGCAGCACAAAGAGAGACTGGGAAGGTGGAAATGAAGGAGAGAGGGAAAAGGGCAGCAGCAGCCAGAGCAAAGGGAGGGCCTGGCACAGGGTGCATGGGCTGGAGGAGGGTCTGACACAGGGAGGCAGGATCTGGGCAAGTACTCAGGTCTCACTCTGCAGGAGGTGACACAGGATCTGTACTAGGAAGCGATCTGCACTCATGGGATCTTCAAGATTCGTTTGGGAACAAGTGTAATCTGCAGAGGATCATAGGTGCAGCCAGCCCTGGGATGTATGGTGCACCTGGGGGCACAGGCAGCACCCTCATAGACATTCATTGGTCCAAGATCCAGCTCCTCTGATCAGCACCAGGGACAGAACCAGCAGAACACGACCTGGGTCTGAGCTCTGAAGGGATGAGGATGGGTCCAGCTCCGGTCTACCTGCTCCTAGGACTGTGCCTGGCATGCTCTGCCTTCAATGTGGACACCCAGTTCCCGGTTATAAAGCAGGCGGGTGTGCCAGGGGGGCTGTTCGGGTTCTCAGTGTCATTACACAAGCAAAGTGAGGGGCAGCAGCGCTACCTGTAAGTATAACCGAGGGACAAATGGGGTGCATGTGGGCATCTCTGGGACTGGGGTATCCCGCAGGGGTTCTGGTTGGGGAGGGCAAAAAAAAAGGGAATCCTCGACTAAAGAAGTGTATGAGGGCATCTCTGGGGCAGTGGTGTCTGTACAGAAGAACCTCTGACTATGGGCTCAGGGGGGTAAGGTGTGCAGGGCATGGGGCATGTCTACGTCAGGAGAACCCATGAGTATATACGCACCTAATGCAGAATATTATTATGTGTGATATTAATATACAGTATAATATTCTCTAAAGACAAGCACAAGGATGTTTTTATCTATCTATCTATCTATCTATCTCATATCTATCTATCTATCTATCTATCTATCTATCTATCTATCTATCTATCTCATATCTATCTATCTATCTATCTATCTATCTATCTATCTATCTATCTCTGTCTAATAATAGCTATCCACAACTGTTTTTTGTACACTGCAACTGATATTGCGCCCTGCTGCTGATATTTGTAACATTTTTGCTGCCAGCTTGATTAAATACGACTGAAAGTCTTTACACAAATGTATCAGTTGTGTGTAATGTTTTTAATTCATTGTCCCTTCAGTTCAGGGACTGCTTTCCTTGTGATGATAAATTGGTTCATTTATGGGATGCTCCTGTATTGATATCAAATATTGTATAATGACCCGTGATGGATGAGAACATAAACGTATATGAGTATAGATTATGTCTGTGTATAAAGGGCCATGGCGGTGTATGGTGGGGGCTGGTACTTCTACTTACTGGAGACTCCTATGACTTGTACTACAGGATATATAGGGCTTATTATATTGTTCGTACCTATGAATACTGTCTGAGCAGTTTTTTTTTTAACCTGTGGCTCTCCTCATGCCTACACAGCCGCATGGGAGTTGTGGTTTTCCAACAGCTGGGGATCCGCAGGTTGGGGAACACTCTGTTGGAGATATTATACTTAGAGGCGATAGGCATTGCAAATACCAATAAAGTGGTATTAGAAGGTGTAAGCCTTTGTAAACATGGAGTCCATGCGTGCCATTGTTAAACACTCTACATGCTTTTCCCAAGGTCGCAAAAGGGTTAACTCCGCCAGAATATATTACTTTTGGCAGCCTTGGGGATTAACTTCTGCATTCTTACCTCTCAGGTTGCAGTGAAAGGGTTAAGAACAGGTAACTAATAGGCTGGAGGTGCGGGACCCCTGAAAGGGGTTAATATGCAATGCTTTTCCGACTGGCATGGAAGGAGTTAACATGGGAGGGGTGCTGGGAGCCATGTTCTGCCGAACATGTAACTGAAAGACCTTCCTTTACTTTCTTCTTCCTCCTTTGTTCATCTCACCTGCAGATAAGAAAGTTTTTTACCGCCTGCAGGGCGGGGTGTGCAAATAACTATGTACAGACCAATGGCGCACGCGGGCACAGCAGTGCACAGACTAGTCACACCGGGGGTAGTATGTGGCGGCAAAGTCAGTACAAAGCAGAGTATACGGGACCCCCACAGATCTACTGAAATGAACTTAGATCCCCATAGAACCCCATGTAACTGTGTGATCTAAGTTCAGTTCAGTAGAACCCCAGGTTTCGGGGTCTTGAGTCAATACAAGTCCGTTTACCGCTGAATGGTGACCGCAATAGGCGCCATATTCAACCCTAGAAGCAAATGCGGACTCTCAGTGTGTAAAATCAGAGGCACATGGAGGTGCAGTATGGGCCCATAGATTTCCATAGCAAATAAATCAAGTCAGTAATACAGCCTTATACATGAACCCTAAGGCCACATTCACACGGGCCATCATGGGGCCATAGTGGTGCAGTAGAGAAAACCACTATTCTCAAAATAAAATTGCACAATAGTAATATGATATTGGTCCCAAAACTAAATCACTCTACTAAAAAAATCACTGCCCATTGGAAAATCAAATATGAGTAAAAAAAGCCATTATGTGAATGGTGACTACCTGCAACGGTGGCAGGTTTTATTTAAAGGGTTGTATGATCACAAAGAACCCCTTAGAGATTGCAGACACCACGGCGATCATCTGATTGATCATTTTTCTGTGGGACGCCTTCTCTGGCCAGACGTTTACCTTGCAGCAAAACGGGGCCGCTCTTATAGAGTATAGGGACCGCCCCATGACGTCTCTATGCCCCAGTTGGCCATATGAACAGGGGTTGCTACAATCTGCCATAGTGATTTAAGTTCACCACTAAGCCATCAAGTCATTTAGGCTCTTACCTAGCAACAGTAGCAGTAATCAGTGGGTGACTACCTTTTATTTCCATCCTCCTGGATAGACCATCGTAGTCACCGACTATTCTGTAGAAGTGACGGTGGGGCTGGTTTCTAATATCTAAAGTTCCCATTACACGGCTCGGTATGGGCCGTGAAAACGAGTGCCGATCAATAAATGCTGATTTGCCAGATCCTTGGCCCATGTCATAGGGCCTTTAGACTAGTGAGAGAAATAAACGGTATCATTTAAAGAACCCCCTTTAAAGAGTCACTTCAGGCCAAATATATACAGTGTGTTATGCCTAAAGCAGAGCCTGAGGGGGCGGAGCATGAAACAGGGATTCCATAACACCAAATACATAATCCTTGTGTCATGCTCCACCCACTTCTACTAGGCATAGCACAGTGTTTCGCCTGCATTGTCCCTTTAAATATGTCGGATGTGATCATGACGGTGCGCCAAGTAACATGCCAGACAGATTTAATTAAAGAGAACTCAGTTTTCTCATACTTGACCATTCTGAGACGGATTTTGTAATTATTCTATTATGTCATTAGATTGTATTGTACCATGTGTATGTTGTTTTGACTGTTGTGGTTTATTAGCAAGTTCCTGGTCTCTGACCCCAGTCCTTCTGTCTTACACATGATAATGGGTGATGCCCTCCTGGCTTCCTGAGGACGTTCTTGTCTTCCGGTGTGCCCTTTTTGCCAGGATGCCACCGGAATATCTGATACTTTTCATTATAAATATTTTATTTCTTTTTTTTTTTCCAATACTAAAAAGAATAAACAATCCCAACCCCCTCCCCCAAACAATATTACCCCATTACAAAATCCATATTTACATTCCTGACTATTAACCTATGCCAGTCTATGATCTTTGGTGCTACGTATGCCACCCATTTTTGTGCTAGTTAACCTCACAAAGAAGAGCAAAATGACCGCCAGTCTTTCTATTTTGAGGAATATGTAAATTATGTAAGTTCCCAAGTAACCAAGTTCCTGGTTTCTCTGGAAATTTGAATGTCAAATTTTTTTCTATACATTCCAAAGATTTGGTACTTTGAATATTTAGTACTGTGCAGGTCTGAGGAGAACGTTTTGTTGAGGAGTATTAAAGTGGACCTTTGATTTTCACCGTATACATTAGAGAACAGACTATGGACTGTCTATAGCGGTGATCTCCAACCTGTGACACTCCAGCTGTTGCATAACTACAACTCCCAACATGCCCAGACAGACTGAAGCTGGAAGGGAATACTCAGAGTCGTAGTATTGAGTCACATATTGGAGATCACTGATCTATAGTCGGATCTTCTTACATGGAAATCAGGCTGTCATAAGTAGCCATTTGTAATTGTAACATTTGTAATTTTTTTTTATTTTTAAATATGCAAATTTGTAGGGAAATTTGAAATTTCCTGCATCTGTCTTTCCCTTTTTTTGAGCACCAGGACCACGACCATATCTCTATGACATGCCGAAAGGTAGAAAAGTATACACAAAGATGCACATACCCTTTAAACAGTGCAACTGACTGTGCTCAAATGACAATGACCAAACAGAGAATACTTGTGTCAAGCTCCGCCCCCACAGGGGGAGTGGTATTTTAAAGCCTAACTCCACTCAAGGTTAAATTCAGGTATAACTACAGTTAAAGGGGTTTTCCCATCACAAAAAGGGATGACATGTCTCTAGGAAAAGCTATTACTTACTGATATGACATCACTTTCTGTTCTGGTAAAGCCACTTTAATTCTAATGTTTCTCTCCCCACTCATGTCACACTTACAGCAAGCTGAAAAATTGGAATTAGTTTGGCCGGGTTCTCACACTGGAGAGTTGGTAGTCACCGGCAATTACATTGCTCCAGTTCAAGTAAATGGACTACCGTAAAATACATGGTAGCGTTGATTCTGGCAGAGCCGGAGCTGCTCATTGCTACGACCTCTATATGCCTAAATAGGGCAAAAGTACATATGGAAAGGGTACGTCCTGATTGGACAGTCCCTTTAAGGCCTAATTTTACTAAATATATTATACCCCAACATTTTATTTATTTCATCATGATGAGAATTTTTTTGTTGCTTACTTTTAGTATGTTTATTGGGGATAAAGAGTCTAAATATAAATATATATATATAATTAACAGTGGTAGTTACATAGTTGTGGTGCAATACTTAGCACTTTGTATTTACCTGTGTATAGTAGCAGTGAGTATATAGGTGTGTGTGTGTTTAGGTCTCATTTCCTGCCACGCATTCCATGGATTCTTGGAGTGTCCGCTCAGCACCTCCCTTCTGTACATACCACATTTCTTAGAAAATCTGTGCCCTGTGGGGGCAGAATTCATTCATTCATTCATTCACCCTTTAGCAAAAGAAAGTAATGCTGCTGAAGCTATACCCGGGTGCGGATCACACTCCTGGCAGCGTCTGCTGTACCTGGGAACAATAGGACTGAAATCCCATAATCCTTTAGAAAAAATACAATAACTCTGCGTCTGAATTTTTTTTCCTAAGTCAGACTAAAAAAATGGAATCTATTGGCTTAAAGGGCTCATGTGTGATTTAATAAAGGAGAGGAGCAGATCAAATTATCTTTCCGAGCATTTGAGAGCGCATTGTTTGTTTTAAAAAGACCTGTCACCTCTCCTGACACGTCTGCTTTAGCAAATACTTGTAGTTCCCATAAATGAACGATTCTGGAGCATTTTTTTCTCAGAACTCAACATTGTGCCGTTCCTCTGTTACTCCTCCTAGAAATGTATGAATAATTTGACAACTGGGTGTTACCAGTTGGGGGGGGGTGTCCCTACGCAGACTGACCATGTCCAATCAGTGCTGGCAGAGTGAGTTTTTATAGGGACACGCCCCTTTAACAAGGGAAATGTTAACACCCAGTAGTAAATTTATTCATACCTTTCTAGGAGGAATAACAGGGGAACGGTACGGGGCAGATTTATAAGAAAATATATTCCAGAATTGTTAATTCATAGGGAATACAAGTATTTACTAAAACAGACATGTTAGGAAAGTAGGTAGGTCCTCTTTAAATATATCTGCCCATATAGACAGAAAATGAACATAGATGTATGCCCAAGCTCTCTTGGTGCCCAAGACCACCCTGCTACACTTTAGCCCAACTCTAGTTCTCATGATAGGTCCTATTTTGTCATACCAAAGGGAAGCCCCTCATCATACCCTGGCCCCCTCTCAAAGGTGTCCTAGTCTGGCTACCGCTTGTACCCTGGCCCTTATCCCCCCCACCAATAAGAAAATGTTTATTATGGCTGCCAGTGTGGGTTCCTGATATAACCACTGGCCTGTCAGTTGCCAGTCAACTTTCCCAGAAGCAGGTATAGCTTCGTAGAAGAGCATGTATCAAGAATTTCATCATAGACCACAGTTGGATTAGGTAACCACTTGCATGTTAAGCTGATACAGTGGGGTACCCCAGTTGGACCCCTTCTATTAGTGAGAGCTGAGAGCCCTTTCAAGTGAGGATCTTGACTATAGAAAACAATCATGTCCATAGAAATCAACAGACAATGTCCATGGTGGGGGTCCCACCATCAACTGAGGGAACCATTATCTGTAACTCTTGCAATGAGTCCGGTGGTTTCAGTCGACTCAAGAATTCCAGAAGACGAGTAAGAACCTGCGCAGAAATGAATGTGTAAATTGGAATGACAAGTAAATTCCAACTTGTGACTCTCATTCACCTAGTGTATGGACTGTTTGTAGACAACCCGCAATCTCTGTTAGGCCAAAGTGTTAAATTACTCACACCCATGTTAAAGAGACCCACATCCTCCCCATTCTTGTATTCTGTGGACAAAGACTGTTCTTACTCAGCTGCTGATATAGACAGAAGGTTAAAAGAAGAGAATATCCACCATTATTGTGGAGACAGTAAAAGCTTTTATAGGGATTCTCACATAGACATAATAGGGGTCCAGTGAATAGTCGGGGGAACCGCTACTTTTCATCCCTCCATACTCTGAAGCTTATATCAACCCTAGGTGTCAAGTGTGCTGCCGTGCTGATGAGGTGGCATCTTCATTCTGTTATCAGGTCATCCCTTTACACTGCACATCCATGATAAATGGGACATAGCTTCACTTAAAGAGGTTGTCTAGTTTACGAGGCCCATTTTCATATACCATATTAAGGAATTCAGAGGGGTCCTCAGTTCAGGATCCTCATCTCTTGGCCAAAGTGGACAACTGCTATAAAGAGCATCCTACTCTCTGGAGGACCTTTCCTGTCCTACATTACACAGATAACACATCGATTTGAATAGGCACTGTGTAATGCTTAATATCCCCTGTGGTGGCGCTGCAGGGAAATAGAAGATTTACTTTTAGGTTTCCCCACAGATAACAGCAGATCACTGGGGTTTCCAGCAGGGGGACACTTTGTGATCAGCTTATTGTCAAAGGACCCTTCTAACAAGTAGGAAATGTCCAAAGCGAACAAGCCCTTTAAGACCCAAGTTGGAGTTCAAAACTACAATGGATACTTCATGATACTCCACCAGCCAATGTGTTCTAGGTGGCATGTAAGATATCATTAGCAAACCTTATCCGTAGAACACTAGTGGCACATTAGTTGTTCCGTGAGGTCTCTGGGGCACCATGTACGTCTCTCTGTGATAGAGTTGCGTTTTGTCACATTCCATAAGACCAATTGGCATAGCTCCAAAACCTTACAGAGCTAGTGGTTTTATCTTCTTTCTGTGCGACCCATAGGTTTAGTATTCATTCATGGTGACCTATGATGTCATGGTCAGCTGTCCCGGGAGAGCCTGCAGTTTAATGTCCTCCCATAGACCAGTGTTTAGTTCCGATGACCTGGTAGTTCAGTGGCCAACTTTTATAATCCTCTGGTTTAGAGTCCTTTCCTTGTGGTCCACTGGCTTTGTAACACCGTGGATTAGTTCCTTTTGCTCATGATCATTTTGCTTATTGCCCATCCATGGTTATCTACTTGATTAATATCAAGCCATGTTGATCTAGTGGTTTAGTCTCTTTCCCTATTGACTCAGTTTATTTGTATCTCCCTTTGCTAGTGGCAATGTATATTTTTATCTCATCTCCCTGGTGGTCCGGTGTACTTATATCTCCTCTCCCTAGTGGCCCAGTGTATTTTTTTCCTCTCCCTGGTGGCCCGGTGTATTTTTATCTCCTCTCCCTGGTAGCCCGGTGTATTTTTATCTCCTCTCCCTGGTAGCCCGGTGTATTTTTATCTCCTCTCCCTGGTACCCCGGTGTATTTTTATCTCCTCTCCCTGGTGGTCCGGTGTATTTTTATCTCCTCTCCCTGTTGGCCCCATGTTTTTTTTTATCTCCTCTCCCTGGTGGCCCGGTGTATGTTTATTTCCTCTCCCTGGTGGCCCGGTGTATTTATATCTCCTCTCCCTGGTGGCCCGTTGTATTTTTATCCCCTCTCCCTCGTGCCCCATTGTATTTATATATCCTCTCCCTGGTGGCCCAGTGTATTTTTTTCTCCTCTCCCTGGTGGCCCGGTGTATTCTTATCTCCTCTCCCTGGTGGCCCGGTGTATTTTTATCTCCTCTCCCTGATGGCCCGTTGTATTTTTATCTCCTCTCCCTGTTGGCCCTGTGTTTTTTTTTATCTCATCTCCCTGTTGGCCCCGTGTTTTTATATCTCATATCCCTGTTGGCCCAGTAGTTACTTACCTGTCCAGTGATGTAGTGACCAGTAGGTTTAGGCCATGATTTATTGTTTTTTTCAGTGGTAAACCATTGGTTTAATGTATTTTCCTGGTGATCCAGACCTACTCTGGTGAACCAACACAGTGTCTTGGGTGAAGGACCTCGAAGAGCAACAATTTTTACTAACACAGAATTAACAAAAAGTTGAGTCCCTTTAATAGACCAAGTCGGTAAACCTATTCATAGCTGACATCTCCTGCTGTGATCCTATTGATTATCTCTCTTTGTTCGTCCAGTTATTAAAAAAAGATTATTAACCATCGCTCTGTATGATTCCCTGGTTCAACATTCTTCTGTATAGGATATCAATGTGACCTTTGGACATTATGTGCTTCATTTTTGAATGACAGCCATATATATAGGCGGCGTTCTACAGACCAGATTATAAGGCTGTAAAGCATCACTTGTGATCGGCACAACACCGATGTAACCATAGCAATGGTGCGCTCTTAAAATCGCCATAGATTTTCTATTATACATTTTCGGAATTTTGTTCCAGGTTTTCTTAATGCATGGAAGCCAGTAGTCCTTTAGAGCCGGCATTTGCAACATATATAAACTTTTTTATTGAAAATATCTTACTGTTTTGTGTGTACAGCTCCTCGCATACCTATGTGTCTCCATGGTTATAGACTAAAAAAACAAACATGTGTATATATATATATGTATATGTATAGCAGCCCTTCCTCCCTAGACTTATATCTGTCTCTATAGTCCACAGCTCATGTCCGGGAGGGGGGAGTTGTCTCAGGAGACATTGTAGACTTCACTCAGCTCCCTTATCTCAAGTCAGGGGTCAATGTGAGTTCCTATTGAGCGCTGTAGACATATCGTTGTGCATTGTGCGGCATGCTGACTTTGTTCATGGGACATAGTATATTGCAGTTATTACTGTCTGCTCTTACCTGTTATATTATGGTTATGCTTTTTTATATATATGTATGTTGATCCATTTTAAGGTTTAACTCCACCCAAAACCCAATAAGTCAAGCGACTACAGATATACCCAGTATAACACTATAGTCTAGTTAGACTCACAGGGGTCCAGGGAGCTGAGATATGGAGTGTTGTTTGCAGGGTGTTTGCCTAGGAGACTTATATTACCTATCCCTATGACATGGAGCCTACAAAGTGATTTAGGTGCGACTTCTTTCTTTGATTAATAAAGGAGCACATTTTCAAGGTTATGGATCCATAAAAAACAGGTATGCTTCGATCGTCCAAGGTCACTGGTGACCACCTTTATCTCACCATGTCAGAGGAAGGCATAGGGCCAAATAAGCAGCTCCACAGTGTAAGGACCCCAATAAATAACTACCCTCATCTCCGCTTCCCTAGTTGTGGAATGTGACATGGGTAGGGGGAACATTTGATATTGAGGTCACCGGCAGTCGTTCCTGTTTTGAGTGACGTTAAAGCGTACCTGTCACCTCTCCCGACATGTCTGTTTTAGTAAATACTTGTATTCCCTATGAAGTAACAATTCTGAAACATATTTTCTTATAACTCTGCATTGTGCCGTTCCTCTGTTATTCCCCCTGGAAATGTATGAATAAGTGGATAACTGGCTGTTACCATTTCCCTTGTCAAATGGGCGTGTCCTTACACAGTCTCACTCTGTCAGCACCGATTGGACAGCGTCAGACTGTGTAGGGACACGCCTCCTATTGGTACCACCCAGTTGTCAAGTTATTCATAAATCTCTAAGAGGAATAACAGAGGAACGGCACAACGTAGAGTTCTAAGAAAAGATGTTCCAGAAATGTTATTTCATGGGGAATACAATTGTTTGATAAAACAGACATGTCAGGAGAGGTGACATTAAAGAGAAGACCTCCCTCCATTGCAGTCTATGGTACTTATGGAAATAGCTGTGTATACAAATTCACTTCGCTTGCAGAACAACGGGAAGGGGAGACTTCACCTCTCAGATGACCCCTTTATGTATAGACCATACACTGGGTAAGGACATTGGCACCTGTAACTTTTGGGAATAGACTTACAGAAGTATTTCTACTGGAGAGCTACTCACAGATATATCCGTATATCAGCAACGTAAGTGGTGGCTACAGGTCTTGTCTGCCCAGATTCAGTGCTTTGTATACATTACATGAGGCAGAGGTTGGCACCTTCTCTGCCCAGTGTACAGTGCACGGTCATGCCGAAATAATTTTCCCTTGTCCTTGTCTGCCCAGTACATTTGTACCAGCGTAGGGAACACACAGCATTTATCTTCATCGCCGCTCTATTGCCTATGCAAATCCATCTGCTTAGTGAAAAATACCCCCTCAGAAACCAGCCATAGAGGTCGCCAATACATTGGCACCCTCTTGGCGTTGCAGAATAGACTTTCAGTAATGTAAATTGAGGTTTGAGTCTCTGCCAGTCCATGATTTTCCTAGTGCCAAGCTACTGTATAGTGTCCTACTGTAGAGTGTCTGTGATCTATCATTTCTGTTCCTTCTGTGGCATATGGTGCCCACCCTCAGTTATATGCATGGGTACTATAGTCTATGTTGCTGTGATTTGTGCATTGATGTCACTTTGTGGTATTATTACATATGTGATTTGGCACTTATGGTCTGTAGACATTGCTGCATTCATTCTTTGTGTACCCGCCTGTCATAGTAGAGCAGGCAGCAAGTGTGTGTTGGCACAGCTCTGGCCTGGTGTACTATTGTATGTCAGTGAAGCTTGGCACAGCACCGACGTGATCTGCCTATGCTCGTCATTATGCTGCAGTGTGTGTACGTACGTGAATGGAGGCTGGCACTGCCCGCTGTGTGTCACTCAGGGTGTGGTGTGATAAGTGTTGTCTCCAGCTTCCTCTGATTCACCGCAATCATTCCAGAAATGCAGGTAGCCTCCGGTTAGTCACTGACAAATCTGTTACCGTTAGCCACCAGGGGGATCATTCACCTCATTAACCCTTTGTGGAGCAGACATTCATATAATTATTCCCAGGGGGGGGGGGGTATATCCATCATAACTCGCCCTCCCCTGCCCTTCAGTATATCACTTACACAACACTTACAGGTGCTACAAGGCAAACATTGAATTAATTCTACTACAAAACAAGATATAACAATCCCGCGTCTGTTCAGCTCTCCAGACGTTAATTCCCTCAGGTCAGCCACAACTCCCATCATCTGGTAGATCACAGAAAGCATGTCATCACCCTGTGGCTGTCCAGCTGTTGTGGCACTACAAATCCCAGGATGCCTTGATTGCCAGGATGCACAGATCATTTCTTAGTACTATTTCGGGCAGATCCTAACAACTTCAAAGTTATTCTATAGAGTACGTTAGCTGGTACTATACATCCCAGCATGCTTTACCAACCAGCCAAAGGCCCACTAGGCTTTAACCCTATGGTGCTTTTTACAGAGAATCACAATCCACTGCGCAGCTGCTATGGGCCCTATGCAGAGGGGCCCCAGCTTCTGTTGGCTCCATGCCTATTCAAAAGACTCTTCCTCTCTATGGATCAGAGGTCTGCAACCTGTACTACAACTCCCACCATGCTCAGGGCATGCTGGAAGTTGCAGTTCACCCACAGCTGGAGCGCTACAGGTTGAAAACCGCTTTTATAGACAATGCTATGTTAGCAAAGAAGGGAGCAAAAAGCCAGGTTGAGATATATATATATCCCTTTTCGTTAGAAGGTAAGGTGAACACATGTTGTCCTACTGCTGAGACCCTCAGCGATCAGTCGTAATCTGTTGTGGAACCCGACAGCAGGTGTTACATTTTTCTGCAGCGCCTCCACAGGGAGAATAAAGCATTACACAGTCCTAATTGAAATCAATGGCTATGTGTGTAATACATGCATGTACTCCCGAGAGGGAGACAGACGCTCTATGTAGCTGCTCTTTTGTCTGGCTAAATAGATGAGAGTCTCAAGTGGGGGATCCTGCTTTGAAATACCGATATCACAGCTCACCAAACGTAAGTCCTTGAAGCTCAATATATTTGTTTTTTAATATATACTTATAGTTAATCTGCAGATAGGCCATTTGTAGCTTATTTCTTCGCAAATACAAGTCCAAATGTGCCCAGACGCTCGAGAGTTAATACACTTTTCGTATTCAGGTTTGTTACTTAGACACATTCCCAGTTTTGTGATTTTAACCAGCGAACCTTAGTCTAAACACAGTCTCAGGATACTGGGGGTGACCGCTGCGGATGGAGGGGAGTATAGACATAGAGGGCATAAATTATAGGGTTATCTAGCAGGACTGAAGAAACGCCATTTGTCATTGCTATTTGGATATTATAGGGCAGGGGTATGGGGCATTAATACATAATTGGCATAGTTTGTTGTAAATAGGGGCATAGACATACAGTGCGTGAGTGGGAGACGCCGCGCGGCTCGCCAGTGGATTTTCATTAAATTGGGAACTCCCTTGAAGCCGAGATTATGTGCTACAGGATTAGGTGCAAGAGGCTTGAGATATATTGGGGTGCTCATGAGGTGTGCCATGCAACGCAAGAGCTGCCCAAGTGTGGCGGCACAATAATGGGACAATAAAAAAAAAATCAATGTACCGATCCTTCACCCTAGGCTACACGCACACGACCGTTTGTATTTTGCAACTTGTAAATTACGGATCCGCAAAACACGGACGGCAATACGGAGGGCATCCGTGAACAGTTCATGGTTTTCACTACACCAAAGTCTTAAATGGGCGAGACTGAGCGCAAACTTGGACCGGAATAGGACCTGCTCTGAGTTTTGCAGCCCGATCCAACGGCCCGCACACGGATCCGTGAAAAACACGGTAGAGTGCATGGGGCCATAAAAGTGAATGGGTCAGTGTGCTATCCGTGTGCATGTATCCTTAGGCCTGCTGCACACGACCGTGTTTGGTACGTGAGATATGGACCGTATGTCGGCCGTATTTCCCGGACCGAACTCCGTTCAGAGAGCCGGACTCCTTGCATCATAGTCATCCATAACGCTGTGTGTCACTGCCTCCCCGTGGGTATACTGTCCCATGCTGAAATCATGTTTCCAATACGGGACAGTAGTCCCACTGGTAGGCAGTGACACACAGCGTTATGGATGACTATGATGCTAGGAGTCCGGCTCTCTGAACTGAGTTCGGTCCGGGGAAATACGGCCGACATACGGCCCATATCTCACGTACCAAACACGCCCGTGTGCAGCAGGCCTTAACCACATCTGCAACGCCATCCCCTGTGATATCCACTCATCATTCCGTGTCCACCAGGAGAACATACAAGCCCCATGTAGATGTTGACCTTGGTTGGGTTTGGTCTCAGGACCCCAGTTCTACAACGCTACAGTACTAAATACGAAGCCATTGTACTCATGCGGACTCAAGTCAGGTCATTTGGCTCCAGTTATGGGATACTCTACTGTAGGACCGGCCGTAATGGAACCCAACGTAATAATACAAATGTGTAACATGTAACTGATGATTGTATATTCGTGTTAATATAATAACCCAAGCATCTTTCCCTTTTGCAGTTTGCTGTCAGGAGCTCCACAAGATGCAGCGCCCCCCAATGTGAACGCTAATAGAACAGGGGCCGTCTATGCCTGTCCCATCAGCCTCTCCAAATCCGACTGTTTCAGAGTCTCCATCGATCAGGAAAGTGAGTTTGGGTATTCCCTGTTTAGCCATGTGTTCTGCTATCTTATTACCCATCAATCATTTCGGGAGTACCAAGCGGATCTTTTGTTAGAACTCTGCCTTTCCTCTGCTATTCCTCCTGGAAATATATAAAGAAGTGTGTGTGTGTGTGTGTGTGTGTGTGTGTGTGTGTGTGTGTGTGTGTGACATTGCCAGAGTGTGTAGGGACACTCCCCATTGACAAGGAGAATAATACCACCCAGCTGTCATATGATTCATAAATTTCCAGGAGGAATAACAGAGGAATTATATAATTTAGAGTTCTAAGAAAAGGCGTTATTTCATTTCCACAGAAATCGTTACCCAGCTTTCCAACATTCTAGAAGGGCAAATCTATCCAGTTATGGTGCTGTAAAACTAGACAGATTTGCCATTCTGAACTCTAGGAAAGATGGGTAACGACCCATGTGGAAGCTGCACTGGTTGCCATGTTGGTTGTCATTCTTTTGAAATGATCAGTGCCCACATATTTGTGGTGAATATGGTAATTGGTAATTGGGCATGGGTTTATATTATGGGACCACGTTACTCTCCTGGAAGTTGATGGGGTCATAGCAGAGCTCTTAGAGGGTGTCATTATATCGCTATATTACACTGATTTATTATATTGTCCAGTATTATTGCTGTGCCTGGAATTTCATGTGTCAGGGCTATACAAACCTGATGTTTCTCGTCTGCTGGTACAACTCCCGCATGTCTCCAGGTCCGTGGGAGGCGCAGGATGATGGGAGGTATGGTCTGACAGCTAAATGAACAGCAGGTCCGATCCTACACTACTGTAGTCTCCAACCTGTGGCTCTCCAGCAAAATGATAACCCCCAGCATGCCCTAGCAACTGGATCCTTTATAAGGGTATATTCACATGCGACAAATTAGTAGAAGAAAAAATGCATCTCATACACCTGAAAGGGGTTGTTTCCGCAGCATGTGCATGGATTCCTGCAAGACCCATTCAGATGCACGGGACAGTCGCATACGTTTTTGCGACAAGTCTGCCGCGTGTGACTACACCGACATGAAAAATTAAGATGAAGACGAAAGTTTTACCAATAATCTGTGCATGTACGGTGAAAATATTGGGTCTTATTTAATGGACGAGTCCAGTGCAACTACATTAGTCTGTTAATCTGTAACTCATGGGTCTGGAATTCCCGGTAATCCATCAAATTAATCCTGATTGCTTGATCGTCTTTATTGATCTTGTTGCAGACACTGGGTGGTCACCATCCCAAAAGTCAACCAGTTCAGCACATTGGACCACAAGTCCAGATTCTAAAGATGCTGCAAAGCCGGACTCTTTGCCAATTTCCCTCCTTTACTTTTTTATTCTAGTCTTTAAGTGACCCTCAGGTCCTGGGATAACATTATAAATATGATGGTGTATATGGAGTAACATAACCTGGTGCCCTACAGTTGTGCCCCTCTGCTATGGATCTGCCCTTCTAGGGTCCCCTCTGTGCTCTCCCGAAGTATCTGCAGTGCTTCTTAGACTTTGAGTCTGAGACACTCCCACTGTTCTCGGATTGGACAGGGATACTCACGTGAGCAGTTCCGTCCAATCCGTGAACAGAGGAAGTGTTTTAGACTCAGACTTAGTCTGGGAAGCTCTGAGGCCAGTTTGAGACAACACAGAGGGGACGCTAAAAGGGCGGATCCGCGGTAGAGGGGCTCAACTGGAGGGCACCGGTTAATATTACTTCATATACACCATCATATTTATAATTTTGTCCTGAGACCTGATGATCCCTTTAATCTGCTCAATCTCCAGTCCCTGCCCTTGAACTGCTTTACCCCTAAATAATGCACTGAGGAAACTTCCAATGGTCCAGAATTTTTGATAATCAGGCGTTTTGTTAGTGCCGAATGTAAAGGGTTATTGGATTGTTCCCTTATAGTTGACTGTATTTTACATTTAAGAGTACTTTTGATAGACCCTGTACCATCTGGTTTAAGAAAGGCAAACTATGCCACCCCTCTTCCCCCACTGCCCGCCATTGCCCTGGTTAAACTGATGGGCATATGTTTCCATCATACTAACTTTATATCTATATATGAAGGAATCTAAACCATAAGAACAGATTTTACTTTAATAATAAATTCCTGAACTTAACCCCCAAAACATGAATATGAAAAAAATGAGATGGTACAATGCATGAGGGGTATCGTCAATTTAGAACAGCTGCAAACAGAAGCTAAAGAAACTTGTGTGTATCAGGTGGAGTTTCCCTTTAAGTGGGTTGTTCGGAATTAGAAAAATGGGTCTGCTATTTTTTCCAAAAACAGCGCCACTCTTGTACATGGGCTGTGGCTGGTATTGCAGCTCTGTCTAATTAACTTGAATGAGCTGAGCTGCAATACCAGACATGGGCAGTGGTCCAGAGTGGCGCTGTTTTTCAAATCAATTACAATCTCCTTAAAGGGAAACTCCACCTGATACGTGGAGAAAAGGCTTTATTATATATTTTTAAGATTCTGATTATTCTCTACACAGATCTTCCTGGCACCAACGCAATTGAGGACATGTGGCTGGGAGTTACACTGGCATCACAGGGACCTGGCGGTCGGGTCCTGGTAAGTGGGACAATGGGTGAGGGTCTGAGATGTGTTAGTTAAAAGCACCAGAACAATTAAAAAGCTAAAACATTTCCAAAGCTCCTTACATGCATAATTTATAATTTGCAGAATATGCCCTCTGTTAGGTGTCAGGATCAGGGGTGTAGTAATAGGGGGTGCAGAAGTAGCAGTCGCACCTCAGCCCTGGTGCCTGAGGAGGCCCAGAAGCCCCTCTGCACCATAGTAAGACACCAGTATTATAAGTGGCACATGGTAGGTGGGGGTCCTAGTACAGATTTTGCATTGGTCGGGATGGTAATTATAATGTGCATTTGTTTTTCACTATGGCATCATCCCAAACTCGGCTCTGCCACTCCCGCATATTACAGGCGGCCTCGCATCTGCAATGCATCATAATTGTCATTGCCTTTTAGGAGGACGTCTGATACAATTATCTTGGTGCAATGTCATTGTGAGACCGGTGCCACTAGATCTGTGCTGGGTGCTCGATCTTAAAATCTCTGTGTAGGTCACATGGCTTTAAAGGAACAGCAGACCCAAAATATAATATGGTTTATATAATAACAAATAGAGATGAAAAAATATCTGAGTCAGGGAAAGCAGGGTGACGACCAGTATGGCCACCGATACAGCTATATATACAGCCCTTATGCATAGAACACAACTGCTATTTCTCATGTAGAGACGCAATTGATCTACAGCCAGCGACTCCAGATCAATAAGACCTGTGCGGCTGTCTTAATGTTTGTAGCATTGATCATTCTAAATGTATTTAAGATACCAAGATCATTCAAATAATAATTTTTTGTACCTTGTTTAAAGGAACACAAGAGCGAAACAATTCTCTTCCATAGCATAAGAAAAATAGTTTATACATATCCAAGGAGAAATGCATTTGTCACCTCTAGGACCCCTTAAAGGGATTGTCAAGGATTAGAAAAACATGGCTGCTGTTTTAAAAAAAGAACAGCACCATCTTGTCTACAGGTTGTGTGTGGTATTGCAGCTCAGCCCTATTATCTTCCATAGGGCTGAGCTGCAATACCAGACAACCCATGGACAACCCAAGAAAGCAGCCATGTATGTATTTTTCTAATTCTTAGCAGCTCCTTAAAGTGCTTGGGGCACAATAAGAGATAAGCATTGGCTCCTTTGTCTCTAGCCAGGAGGCAGCTTGCTGCTGCAGAAACCTCCCACCACTGCTTTGTATGGAAAGCTAAGCCCTTCCCCTTTAGTGAAGCACCACCCTGTTAATTGATCCCTTGCCCAAATGGAAAAGAATAGGTGGAGATAGGCCCCTGTTTTCTCTGCCAGTTTCTAGGAGCTTGCAAAAATGTCATATTGGTCATACTTGTATGTATTTGCTTAATGATTTTACTCCTCTTTTATTTATATGTCCCTTTAAATTACCCATAATACAGTGTATAGATAATTCTGAAACATTAAAAAGAAATGGGGGGAATGAGTGAAGAAAGGTGAATCCCCCCTCTTTTCACTGTCCTTTCATAGTGAAGGCATAAGTGGGAACATCTTACAAATGCCCGAGGGATCCTGTTACAAGGACAATTAAAGATTGGCACTTTGGGAATGGGGGGGCTTTCGTAGGTGCCTGTAGGATGCCCTATAAAAGATGTTCTCACTAGTTCTTGTTTCAAAGGGCATCTTACAGGCCCCCCATAGTTGACTGGCACACGGAGTGAGCTAAGGAGCATGATAGATTGTTTAGCTGGCACTCTTGTGCTCACTAGCTCTTACAATGCCCTTATCTAAAGGAAATAAATCAACAGGTCAGTCTCAAATAAATTTGCAAGAGGACCAAAAATAATCTGAACAGTGGAGTACAATTTCTGTCCACTAAACAACTTCTTGAAGAGCTGATCTTGGGATCGAGGCACCATAGAGTTGAAGGAACATCTGTAGTACATGCTTTGGTGCCTCTAGTGGCTGATTTTGGAATGAACTTGCTACAGTTTTTACCAATCAAAAAACATTTAGCAAAACATCCCTCCAACATAGAATTACCGTCGTTTAGATCATCAGAAATAGCTATCCAGACAAAACACAAATTATCCTTTATGTTCAATGCTGGAGTAGAAATTGTGGACGTAGGCAATACTCGCTGTATAATTAACATACTGTAAATTCAGGGTTTTCTCTTATATTTTATTTAAAACTGTATATCATTAATTTAATGGAATTATACATTGGCATAAAAAGCACCATGACTGCTTTCTTCCAGAAACAGCGCCATTCTTGGCCATAGGTTGTGCCTGGTACTGCAGCACAACCCCATTGAAGTGAACGGACTGTAGTGCAATACCTGACACGGCCAATGGACACGAGTAGCGCTATTTCAGAAATGAAGCAGCCATGTTTTTCGAAGGTCATACAACCCATTTATCTAGACCATTAGAGCGGATAATTTTGTTAATAACTATAAAACATTAAACTATTACATATTAGCTAAGCGTAAGAACCTATAGGCTAGAGATATATAACATTTATTCCTCTCCTTCTTGTTTCTTTGCCAGATGTGCGCCCATAGGTACTCTGTGGCCGTGAAGTCTGGAGAACAACTCAAGATGATAGGCAAGTGCTACGTACGAGGAAACAACTTAGAATTCAGTGATATTGATGACTGGCAGACCTATCATTATGAGATGTGTGATGCTGGCAGTGACCACACGAATACTGGCTTGTGCCAAATGGGCATCAGCGGAGGCATCACTGAAAATATGCTGTACTTTGGAGCTCCAGGTGCCTACAACTGGCAAGGTAGGACTTCCATTAATAACATATGATAGAGGTAAGTGTGGAAAAAAAAAAAGCCTAAAAATATATTTTTGGTTTTGGCATGTATTTCAGGCACAGACTATGTTCTACAGAGGGATAACTGGGATTTAATAGAGACCTCCTACCCAAAGGAAGGTCCATCCAACATCTACTTGGGTAAATATTCCTTCATTGTCCATTCTGGAGATACCATTTTTTTTATGTTTGCCCATACTTTGCCACCTGATGGATAAACATTGTACCACCACTGAACAGAGGTGGGATAGCTTCAGTTTTGGTAACATGCAAGGTCTTGGTTCGAGTGCAGTGACGTAGCGACCATTATCAAATTGCTATTCATGAATGTTGGTATAAGAAGCGGGGCTATGGCAAATTTTTAAGCTGGCCAAAGCATGACATTTTTGTCAGCAGATCCTGACTTTGGAAAAACGACCTAAAATCTCATATGGTGTCTGTCCCCTGATGCCTCCGGTCAGAGAAGCAGTTACCGAATTGGTTGGGTTTCAACCTATCTGGTCGTCGTGTTTTCCCTGAGATAATCCTCATCCATCCCTAGGAATGACATGCCCATTTGGCCAAGCCAAACGAGAATGTTTATGGGGAACTCAGTGATGATAGCCTTCAGTCAGTGATGTCCAGTAGTCAGGGGGGCCAGCAGTCAGTGATGTCCAGTAGTCAAGGGGGCCAGCAGTCAGTGATGTCCAGTAGTCAGGGGGGCCAGCAGTCAGTGATGTCCAGTAGTCAGGGGGGCCAGCAGTCAGTGATATCCAGTAGTCAGGGGGGCCAGCAGTCAGTGATATCCAGTAGTCAGGGGGGCCAGCAGTCAGTGATGTCCAGTAGTCAGGGGGGTCAGCAGTCAGTGATGTCCAGTAGTCAGAGGGGCCAGCAGTCAGTGATGTCCAGTAGTCAGGAGGGCCAGCAGTCAGTGATGTCCAGTAGTCAGGGGGCCAGCAGTCAGTGATGTCCAGTAGTCAGGGGGGCCAGCAGTCAGTGATGTCCAGTTGTCAGAGGGGCCAGCAGTCAGTGATGTCCAGTAGTCAGGGGGGCCAGCAGTCAGTGATGTCCAGCAGTCAGGGATGTCCAGCAGTCGGGTCAAGCAGTCAGTGATGTCCAGTAGACAGGGGGGCCAGCAGTCAGTGATGTCCAGTAGTCAGGGGGGCCAGCAGTCAGTGATGTCTAGCAGTCAGGGTTGTCCAGCAGTCAGGGATGTCCAGCAGTCAGGGATGTCCAGAAATCAGGGATGTCCAGTAGTCCAGGGTGCCCAGCAGTCAGGAGGGCGAGCAGTCAGGAGGGCGAGCAGTCACGGGGGCCAGCAGTCAGTCAGGGATGTCCAGTAGTCAGGGATGTCTAGTAGTCAGGGATGTCTAGTAGTCAGGGATGTCTAGTAGTCAGTGATGTCCAGTAGTCAGGAGGGCCAGCAGTCAGGGATGTACAGCAGTCAGAGATTTCCAGCAGTAAAAGATGTCCAGCAGTCAGCAATGGCCACCAGGCAGGAATGTCCACCGGTCAGCGATGGCCACTAGTTAGGAATCGGCAACAGTCAGAGCAGTCATAATATCCCTTGGATTACTGAGGAGGCTCGTGGAGGAGGGGGTAACCAACGAACGCTACTATTTGCTTTACTTTAATGGGTCTAATTGTGCCCACTAGCTTAGCTTTGATAAGGGCATCTTACATTGTAATGCCAAGGGATCAGTCTTAATGAAATAATAAAAAATAGTGACAAGCCCTAATGGAAGTTTAATGGCCGCATAATGGTTGTCACCCAACTTACCCAGGAACAGATAGAACTACATTTTTTGGGGATATGGAAATATCATGGTTATTGATGGGGGTAGTCGCGTCTGGCTGCACAGGAGGCATAGATGCGCCAGGTCTCCCAGGTTGGAAGCGGCTCTGACAGAGTGGGTCTCATAGTAAGGGTGTTGAGTAGGGGACCCCTCGCTATGATGTCCGTGTGACCTAATAGGGCATATGGACAGAAGTTGTCTTCATGAGATAACCCCTATTATCAGTAGACACTTGACGTGTGTATCATCACCACTACACCCAATATCCACATATTAAGTATTATTCCCTGTGGTTTAAGTTTATATTATTTTGGGGGGAGGATCACGCTAAGCTGTATGGAATGCCAGAGATTTAGTCAGGACTTGTTATATAAGGAGCGCTCCGCTTGTCACCGTGAGTCATTTGATTTATACAGAACGGTTTGTTTTTTCGCTCTCGATTTCTAGGTGTGTTTTCTTAAAGGGGAACTACAGCATAGTCAAGATTTCTCTATTAAAAGGGTTTTAAATTTTTTGCCTCTATTTTCCTCCCCTTGTGTTCTGCATGGATACATCCAAATTTAGGAGCATGTCCTCAGTCCTGTATTTCTAATATATGGATGTAGGACACATCCAAGTGAGACCAGGTTCTTAACTTGATAGACGAAAGTCTAAAAAAATACCTTATGCAACTATTTACTAAATGACACCCACATGTTTTTGGACTTCATATTATATGGGGGCCGGGAATAGGCCGATAGCCATTAAGGGGCTTCTCTGATTAATAACCATCTTACTAATACGTTTTGCTCAGTCCTGTCTCCGCTCCTTTAAGTCCTTTACTGTGTGCATTATTATATGTGTTGATTTGGGGTGGGTCCGCAGACAACGTGACTTTCTGGACCACACTTCCTATGTTCCCATTAAGTTATCTCCTTAATTTTGACAGAACGATAAGAAAGTTTATGTGCCAGGGTCCACTGAGATTCTTCTGATGATGCGGTTACATGCTTATATGCTCAACTACATTACCTGCGATACCGCCAGGGACAGTGACGGCTTCATAATGTAACATTGCGGCAGCCACAATGGCTAGAACTAAATGAATCAATAGGGAAAACTTTAGACCAAGTATATCTTACTAAACTGCTTTATTATTGGTAAACCCATATATTTTAATGGCAGATTTACAAGCACAAACCAAGGGAACCATGAACTTGCCGCCAGACAGGAAGAGCAGATAACAAAATATGTTTTAACTCACCGTGTTATTACAATACAAGAGGACATTGTACAATGAGGGTCAAAATCCACATGATCCGGAAAACCAGAACGTCGACAGTCGCCCTACCGTCCTCTTTGTGCCAAATGATTGGACATTTAATACCTCATCTAATGGAAGTCTGTCCCTTCAGGGGTGTAGTTATAGGGGTGCAGAAGTAGCAGTCGCACCTAGGACCTGGTGCCTGACCTAGGTGGCGGCCCTATTACAGATTTTGTGTTGGGGCCCAGGAGCTTTAGGTTTCGCCTCCGTTCACCATTTAGCAAATAGCTAAACAAGTCCTATATCTATAAACCATGGGAATACAATGGTTGGTTCGCACTTTTATAACCAAAGTGGTGCTGTAATAAGTAGAATGACCATTTGAGTGGGTCAAAGCGGTTGTCTGGTGTCCCCCCAAGGGGGGAAGAACATGGTGCTATAAACTTGGTTGGAGAAGCACTCAGGACTTTTCATCCTATGATACTTTGATTTTTATTCTCCTCTCCTACAGGTTACTCTATACAGGTTGGCACGGATTTACTGCTAAAAAATAAAATCACCGTTGTCTCTGGGGCTCCTCGCTGGAACCATAAGGGTGCTGTGTACCTGATGGAAATGGAGGAGAAAGCCTTGAAACTCAAACAGGTGCTAAGTGGGGACCAGGTGGGCTCCTACTTTGGCAACATCATTGCCCTGGCTGATTTTAACAATGATGGGTAAGTAGTAGAAGTACAGTTAATGTAATGGGAACCATGCCCACTACATGCCCCTCCATACTTGTAGAATTCGACCTTGGATTTCTCTATATCTTCTATGTACTTGTTAGGCCCCAGGCACACGACCATTATATTTCATCCGTAATTACGGACCCATTCATTTTTATTGGCCATGGACACCTTTCAGTATTTTACGGATGGGTGTCCGTGCTGGAAAAATGATAGAACTTGTCCTATTCTTGTCCATAATTATGGCAAGAACTCTCCCATAGAAGCATATGGGCGCTTCCGTAAATACGGACAGCTACGGATGTACATCTGTAAACCGTTCGTATTTACGGAAGCGTTGCTATGCAACATGTTGGTGATATCATTTGTAGCCTCCCTCTTTTTTGTACGGACTGTATTTGAGGATACCGTTCCATATATACAGATAAATTATGGATGACTATTTACGGACAGTATTTACGGATAGATAAAAATACGGTTGTGTGATGGGGCCTTATTCTATGATTTGTATTGTGCACACTGAGACTTCATTACCTTGATCCACCCGCAGGTGGCAGGACATAGCAGTTGGCGCTCCGTATTATTTTGACCAGAGGAAGGAAGTTGGTGGAGCGGTTTACATTTATACCAACGAAGTTGGGAGTTTTAATGATAAGCCGTCTTTGGTGTTGCAAGGTCCTACGGACTCTGGTTTCGGTTTTGCACTGGCGAACATTGGTGATATTAACCAGGATGGATTCACTGGTGAGTAGCAGGTGCCATATAAATTAACCTATTGTAGTCTCAGCGAATGATGTGTAATAGAAAGTCTTCTCTGTACAGACCTGGCAGTGGGGGCCCCTTTTGAAGAAATGGGCAAAGTTTACATCTACCTCAGCAAGTCCAACGGTCTGCAGTCCAAACCCAGCCAGGTAACACATTGCATAGTCCCTGTTCACTCGCCCTTATTAGTCACAGATAAATTGCATGATTAAAACATTACAAGCTATGTCCACCTCCCAAACTATTTTTTATGGTTCCTATGCATTTAAAATGAAAATTAAAGCAACATTAAGAATCTCCGATAGTTTTGTGTCTACAGCTCCTCTGTAGACCTATGTGTCTCCATGGTAACAGTCTACAAACAAACCATTTGTAGTCTGATCCTGCAGTCATGCTCACTTCTATCAGTCACATAATTCTTACTAACTTACATTTGGTAAAAGCAAGAAGCAGATCAGACTACACAGAGTTTGTTTGTAGTCTGTAACTATGGAGACACACAGGTCTGCATAGGAGCTGTAGATACAAAAAAATAGATTTTTAATGAAATTCCTAAGTTGCTTCAATTTTCATTTTAGATGCATTTAGAAAAAAAATGGTTGCAAAGATGGACATTTCTTTTTAAAGAGTCTCTGTCACCACATTATAAGTGCCCTATTTCATACATAAGGAGATCGGCGCTGTAATGTATAAGACAGTAATGCTTTTTATTTAATAAAACGATCTATTTTCACCACTTTATTAGCGATTTTAGATTTATGCTAATGAGTTGCTTAATGCCCAAGTGGGCGTGTTTTACTTTAGACCAAGTGGGCGTTGTACAGGGGAGTGTATGACGCTGACCAATCAGTGACCAATCAGCGTCATGCACTCCTCTCCATTCATTTAGTCAGTGCATAGGGATCCTTTTGGATCACTATGTGCTGTCTTATACTAACACATTAGCAATACTGAAGAGTTTAGACCGTGAATAGACATTCCACGGGATGTCTATTCACAATCTCTGCACTTAGTTACTCTGTCTGTGGTAGATACAGCAGAGGAAGCGCAATCTCGCGAGATTACGCGGTAAATGACAGGTTACAGCGAGATTACGCTTTGCTCTGCTGTAACTACCACAAAAACAGTAATGAAGTGCAGAGATTGTGAATAGACATCCCGTGGAATGTCTATTCACTGTCTAAACACTTCAGTAACGTTAATGTGTCAGTATAAGACAGCACATACTGATCTAAAAGGATCCCTATGCGCTGCCTAAATGAATGGAGAGAAGTGTATGACGCTGATTGGTCACTGATTGGTCAGCGTCATACACTCCCCTGTACAACGCCCACTTGGTTTAAAGTAAAAATACACCCACTTGGGCATTAAGAAACTCATTAGCATAAATCTAAAATCGCTAATAAAGTGAAAACAGATGGTTTTATTGAATAAAAAGCATTACTGTCACCTAGATTATAGCGCTGATCTCCTTATATAGGAGAAAGGGCACTTATAATGTGGTGACAGAGACTCTTTAAGTTGTTTACAACAGCTGAAAAAAAACACTTGTCTCCTTTCTGTTGTCATTGCAGAGCAATGATTTTTTTCCCAGCATGACATGACCGTGGCAGTTAATTGATGGCCGCAGCGGTGACGTGTTGCCAATAGCGAAGTCAAAGCAGTGGCTAACCAATGGGCGCTGCGATCATGTGGCACTAAACGAGATTTGACCGGTGGCACAGAAGGATACATTTATTTTGAGCCACTTGCAATTATCTAAATTAAAATGCTTAGATGTGAATATCATTTGCGCTCTTGCAGATAATCGATGGGTCTCAGGTTGGCGGGATACAAATGTTTGGATATTCACTCAATGGGAACATGGATGTTGATGGAAATTCTTACCCGGATCTGCTCGTGGGCAGTTTATCTGATCACATTGCTCTACTCAGGTACTACTTCTGTATATCCTTTGTGACTAGATAGGGTCATATTGGGGACGTGTTGCCGAAGCTTGGGTCCATTGTCTAAGTATAGGTCTATGATACAGTAGACTAGGGCTGTGATACAGTAGACTAGGGCTGTGATACAGTAGACTAGGGCTATACTATAATAGACTAGAACTATAATACAGTAGACTAGGGCTGTGATACAGTAGACTAGGGCTATACTATAATAGACTAGAACTATAATATAGTAGACTAAGGCTATGATACAGTAGACTAGGACACAGTACACCAGGGGTGTCAAACTCATTTTCACTGAGGGCCGTATGATTGCCTTCAAAGGACCGATTGTAATTGTAAGACTGTATAAATGTAACCGCTCGCTAAACTGTTAAGGATTTATGCACAGCCAAGACAAAATCTCGATGTGGGAGTAAACCAGGGTTGCCAACCTCCACTTCATTAATTTCTGGACGACTCAGCTAACCCTTGGTAATAATTATCCCTCAGTGCTTGACACAATAAAAGTACCCCCTCAGTAACCGTGCACCCACACAGTATTAATTCCCCAGTCTAGCCCCCTGTATATAGCACCATACACACAGCCCCCCGCCACCCCCCCTCCTGTAGATAGTGCCACACAGCCCCCCCCCCTTGTACAGAATGCTCCAGGCCCCAGAGCGAAGAGCATTAGTTTACCGCTACCACTCTGCCTGACATGACTCACATTTAGCAGCAGGTTACGCGGCGGCGGTCTGAGTGAGGTCGGTGTCGGCCCGGGAATGAACTAGTCCAGTTACCTTACCTGACGTGAGTCAGTTACCTGACCTCACGTCACTGACGTGAGGTCAGGTGACTGGAGTGATCCACTCCTGGCATCGACCTCACTCAGACTTACTCACTAGGCTCTGGAGAAGACTGTGCTGCCGCGCGGGGACTCCTGTCCAACTTAGAAGTCCTGCTGTTGTGGCGCTGAATGTAAAAACCTGATTCAGGTTTTTACATGCAGATTACATCGCAGGCCACGTAAAATGATGTGTCGGGCCAGATTCGGCCTGTGGGCCTTATGTTTGACATGTGTGCAATAGACTAAGGCTATGATACAGTAGGTTAGGGCTATAATACAGTAGATTAGAGCTATGATATAGTAGACTAGGGTTATAATAGAGTACACTAGGACTATGATTCAGTAAAGTAGGACAATGTTACAGTAGACTAAGGCTGTGATACAGTAAGATAGGAAAATGATACAATAGATAAGGGCTATGATACAGTAACCTAGGACTATGATACAGTAGACTCGGACTATAATACAGTAGACTAGGACTATGATACAGAAAAATAGGACTATGATACTAGGACTATGATACAGTAGACTAGGACTATGATACAGTAGACTAGGGCTATGGTACAGTAGACTAGGGATATAATGCAGTAAACTAGGTCTATGATACAGTAGATTCAAACTGCTACAGTAGACTCGGACTATGATACAGCAGATTAGGACTATGATACAGTAGATTAGGACTATTTTTCAGTAGACTAGGGCTATGATACAGTAGATTCAAACTGCTACAGTAGACTAGGACTATGATACAGCAGATTAGGACTATGATACAGCAGATTAGGACTATGATACAGTAGATTAGGACTATTTTTCAGTAGACTAGGACTATGATACAGTAGATTAGGACTATGATACAGTAGACTAGGACTGATACAGTAGATTAGGACTATGATACAGTAGACTAGAACAATGATACAGTAAACTAGGACTATGATACAGTAGACTATGACTATGATACAGTAAACTAGGACTATGATACAGTAGACTAGGACTATGATACAGTAAACTAGGACTATGATACAGTAGACTAGGGCTATGATACAGTAGATTCAGACTATGATACAGTAGATTAGGACTATGATACAGTAGATTAGGACTATGATACAGTAGACTAGAACAATGATACAGTAAACTAGGACTATGATACAGTAGACTATGACTATGATACAGTAAACTAGGACTATGATACAGTAGACTAGGACTATGATACAGTAAACTAGGACTATGATACAGTAGACTAGGACTATGATACAGTAGATTCAAACTATGATACAGTAGACTAGGACTATGATACAGTAGACTAGGACTATGATACAGTAAACTAGAACAATGATACAGTAAACTAGGACTATGATACAGTAGACTATGACTATGATACAGTAAACTAGGACTATGATACAGTAGACTAGGCCTATGATACAGTAAACTAGGACTATGATACAGTAGACTAGGGCTATGATACAGTAGATTCAGACTATGATACAGTAGATTAGGACTATGATACAGTAGATTCAGACTATGATACAGTAGATTAGGAGTATAATACAGTAAACTAGGGCTATAATACAGTAGACTAGGACTTTAGTGTTGTCATATGGAGCCCTTGGACTCTATCACAGCCTACCCTTATACAACTTGCCATGATACCCCAGGCAGGAATTTCCTGTCGTTTTCGTCTAGCACTCACTTGCTATGGGCCATGGTTCTGGCCTCTACTTTCTTCTCTGTTTGGGATAATACACTGAAAGTGATGGACTCTATATCTAAAGTTATATATTTGACCTCATTTTTTTTTATTATTTTGTAGATCTCGACCTGTTATCAATATCATAAAGGAGTTCTCTGTAACACCAACACTTCTGGACCCCAATAAATGTTTATCTTCTCCTTCCTGGTGAGAGTCCCCTTATACCCCTACTCATTTATTCTCCTTTTTGTTCTCTGTAGCTCTTTGTATCCCTTCAGTTAAGGTATATACTATGGTAACAACCTTTTGACTTAAAGGGGTTGTTTCTTTTAGAATACCAATTTTTTGGGGTTAATAAAGGGTGGTCCTACGTTCAGTACCCTAATCTATTAAACAGAGCAGTGGGATCTTGAGGTCCTGGCATGTCTATTCATTACGTGGACAGCACATTGATTTCGATAGGAACTGTGTAATACTTGACTTTCCCTGCAGTATTGCTGTAAGTGAATTGAACACTTGTTGCCACGTTCCCCACAAATCACAGCTGATCGTTGCGGGACACCTTGTTGCCAGCTTATCGTCAGGAAACCCATCTAACAATAAGAGATTGTCCATAGTGGGCAACCCCTTTAAAAACATAATAATCGTATAATGCAAAGTTCTGCGATTTTCTTACATACTTTGTATTTCCTTTCCTCACCATTTTCAAGATCTCTATTTGCTGTCAGTGAACGGACACATTCTTATTTACATCAATAGGCATGGTAACCAATACACACCTTACACCTGAGGGTTTGCTACAATTGTATCTGGTGTGTAGGCAATCATCTGTGAAGTAAACAGCCTTGATTGCAGACTGACACATTTTACCTGCACTAATCCATTGTAACAGACAAACGGAACAGGATAGCGATTTGTGCTGATGATATGTTAAGCTGACAGAGGATTGCCCAGACTGGATACAATTGTTGCAAACACTCAGCTGTGAGAAATATCAGGTCATGGGCAGGTTGGTAGGGTCTGGAAGTTAATCAAAATATTCCCATTCACTGACAGCAAACAGATGTTGAAAAGGGAAGGCTCCTTTAATGATAATCATTGTCTGTGGCGCTGATCCCTATTGTTTACTTGTGGTGCATTGTTTTGTGATATTTTGTCGTATTCCTGAACAACCTTAGAGGTTAAAGGGAACCTGCCACCAGCTTTTCACCTATAGAACTCTCCTCACCCCTCGCTGGCCGCTGCTGTCTAAAGTTCATTGCCGTTATACCCGCTCCGAAACTCCTCCTCTGACCCTAAATAACGGTCTGCAAACATTCTGCGCATTTTATGGTAATCATCTGGCAGTCTTGTTCATTCCTCTTCTCATGCCCGCCCACCACCGAAAACTGAACCATCCTGAATGCCAAAATGTTTTCTGAGATAGCGCGCATGCCCCCGCCATGTATGGTCCTACACCCGTCCCTGCTTCATCCGGGCCTCAAATCTAGTTACTGCACATGCCCCGCTGAGCGTATGCACCAGAACATGACATCGATGCACAAGCACAGGATTTTGAGTGTGCTGGGGGAAGGCGAGGAGCTGTCAATCAAAGTAACGAGGCGGGGTTAACTCGGAAAGGCTTGAGGAGTGAAGATTTGTACAGAGCCGACTTAGAAGATAATTATAGGTTACATGAAAATGATTTTTCACCCACTACCACCAGGTATTGCTGGCTTAATAGGTGAAACGCTGGTGACAGGTTCCCTTTAAGGCCCTTTTACACTGGGCAATTATCGGGCAGACAAGGGTTCATAGAACGCTCGGTAACCAATAATTGCCCTGTGTAAACAGGGAAACGATCAGCAGATTAACGAGCAAAAGCTCGATCATCTGCTGGTCTTATCGTTTTAAAATAGTAAAATATTATCGTTGTCGGCAGCACATGTGTAAACAGGGAGACATGATGGAAATGTATGGGGACGAGCGATCAGAGCAATGACCGCTCGTCCCCATCCATAGCTCCGTGTGACAGGAGCAAACGAGCGCCGATCTGTCTCGTTGAACGGCGCTCGTTGCACCGGCCAAAACTGGCTGGTGTAATAGGGCCTTTACAACCCCCTCTCGTTCACTCCATGTCCCCTAACAGCAGATCCTGTCCACAACTTCTGGTATAGTGAAGGAATTACTCCACCCGATATTGGATTGTCACACACTTGAACTCTGCCAGTTGATATGACTTTTAGGATAGCAAAGGGATCAATGGAAGTTTACATAATGTTAAAAAGCAAATCAAATATATATCTATAGCAAATATATTTTTAGGCCTATAGTACTGACCTCTTTCTTTAATATGTGCCCTCCTGTGTTACAGTATGGATATTCGTCTCTGCTTCTCGTACATGCTAAGTACAGGTGACGCCAGATACAAACAGAACATTAGTAAGTATTTTGCTGTATAAAGTCCCGGAGAATACTGTGTGAGTGTGAGGGCCCTTTTACACGAGACAATTATCGGGCAAACACTCGTTCATCATCTGATTGTATTGTTTATGCAGCCCAAAATATTATCATAGTCGGCAGCACATCTCCCTGAGTAAACAGAGAGAAGTGCTGCCGACATGATGAAAATGTATGTGGACGAGCGATCAGAGTAACGAGCGCTCGTCCCCATACATAGCTCCTTGTGACAGGAGTAAACGAGCGCCGATCACTTTGATTGGCGCTCGTTTACACGGCCCATGTGCAAGAGGACCCTTATGCTGTTCACATGTGTGAAGATTTAGTAATGGGGAATCTTGAAGGAGAAATCCAGCATAAAATCTTCAAGATGACATGGCCGATGATGTGGTGGAGGTCCGTAAGCCTGAATCCCTGCCAGTTCCGTGATTGAAGGAGCTGTGGTGCTCTATACAGTGCCTGAACCCATTGGTCATAGTTTCTGGGATTGGAATCCACAAAATCTCTGATTCCTTAAAGTGAATGTCCACCTTTTAACACTAGGTCCAGCATTCTGTGCGGATGAATTTCCTAATCTATATTTATAGCTGACGGAGCTCTGTTTTTTTGGTTTTTTTTTTGTTACAGAGCTCTAAATCTCCTGAAAACCCATAGTTAAATGATACTATTCTTGCTGCCTGCAGCCGCCACTGGGGGGAGCTTAGGAGCTTAGTGGATACTGTCCATACATTGAACTCAGTAATAAACCGGTATGCTGTAAGCTCCTAAGCTCCCTCTACTGGTGGCTTCAAGCAGCAAGTAGTTTATCATTTCTGTGCGGGGGATTCATGTAATTTATGAATAAGAAATGTTAAGAAGTTTATAACAATTATGTATCTTCCCCCCCTTGAAGCTCTCCAGTACACAGTGGAAGCCGACTATGATAGACGTCCATCTCGAGTAAAGTTCTTAGGGACTGCCGGAGGTGTTTACAAGGGATTTTTCTCAATGCCGGATACCAAATGTGAAAACCTACAGCTTAAGTTACTGGTGAGGAATTAATAACCTTATATTCTATGTGCACCGAGATGTACCCATATACACATATTCTATGTGCTTGGACTGGTATCATGGTATGTTAATAAGATGGGTAGGCTAAGTAGTAGGGGTCCTCCTGATGCTTCAGGTGGTGGAGGATCTTTCTACCATTACTGAATATACATGTGTCTTAGCAATGCTCCTATGGGAGCATATCCTAGTGGAAGTGGGGGTGAATAAGGACAACCATAGACAGTCGGATATCAATGGTTGGTGAGATATCTATATGTACTTTACTTAAATCCTACTTTCCAACTCTCCTTGAATGTCCAGGAGACTCCTGGAAAAAAGTGAGAGCTCCTGTACTCACATGAGAGATGGAAAAAAATATATACTCTCTCCGTTCTGCACTCCTCTTCACTACCGGGCACTGCCGCAAAGAACTTCCCGGTGCTGGCCCTAGTGTCAGGACATTGTTATGGGAGGCGACCGGGAGTGATGAGGAGTAAAGAACAGGGAGAGATGAGTATCTACGTCTGGTCTTGGCTCTGTATTTAGTTGTAGTATAGTCTGGGGTCTGTATAAAAATATATTCTGGTCTGGGGTCTGTATTTAGGGGATAGTCTGGTCTGTGGTCTGTATAATGGGAGTCTGGACTGGGGTCTGTATTAAGGGGATAGTCCGGTCTAGGGTCTATATTTAGGGGCCTTGGTCTGTTGTCTGTATTAGCTCAGGGTCTCTGGAGCATCTGTTTATTTAGGGGTCTGGTGTGGGGGTCTGTATTTATGGGGCCTGGTCTGAGATCTATATTTGTTTAGGAGGTTTGGTGTCTGTAATAGCTTAGGGGGTCTGTATTTATTTTGGGTTGGGGTGTGTCCTATATAAATGGGCGGGGCATAAGGAGAAACATTTTCTCGCAATGCTTTATGCTTTTTTTCCTACCTATATTTCACCCTGTACACAGATCTCCAGTTCTATATCTTACTCTGATTTTTATTCACCCCAGAATAATACCCGAGATAAGCTTCACCCCATACACGTTTCACTAAAGTATAATATTCTGGAGCGTGAACAGAAAATTCCCAAAACGATTGTTGAACTGGACAATTTTCCCATCCTTAACCAAGATCAGAGCACAGAACAAACTCTGGAGGTAAGAGTATCAACATTATATGTATGTAGCCCCAATAGCAACAGCGACTGATGTAAGTTATGACAAGATCTGTACAATTGGTTGACAGGGTTGTCTCACGAAGCCAAAGTTCTGTTAGAGTTTATGGATATCATATAGGGGGATCACCTGCTCAGGAGCCCACTCTATGAGCTAGAGAAACCATGACTCTCACTATGGCGGACTCCAGCCGTTTTGTTTGAATAGATGCATGTAATATTACATTTCCCCTCTAGTGGCCGCTGCAGAGTAAATTTACAGTAAAACTTAGTTGATAAAATGATCGGGGATGTGAGAGGACAGAGTAGAAGCGATCAGATGATCGCCGAAGCAGCTTCCATCTGAAAGGCGTTGTCTTCTGGATGCAACCCCTTTAAGTTATCTATTCCTAGTACATTGCTAATGTTAATATCACTAGGTTTACATCTATGGCTAATAGTAGTTATCACTGACTGACTGAATAAAATTATTGGCCATGGACTGGATGTTTTCTATCTGGCATCAACCAACCACAAAAGCAAATCCAAGTGCACACATGTTATTGTACAAGACACGCTTTGTAATCGAAAAGCTAATAACACCATCAAACTGTGCACTATTGTTTTTCAGATCCACTTTCAGAAAGAGTGCGGAGCAGATAATGTATGTAGAAGTAACTTACAGATGCAGTATGAGTACCTGAGGGAAAACTTGGAGCCACTGCCAAGGTCAGAGCACTAACCGTTACGTGTGACCTAATGTCTAGTCTGCTGCTCATCCATATCATGTTTTCTTCTGATCTTTTAGGCCTCACGACCGTAATTTTTATCTGCAATTATAGATCCATAATTTCGGATAAAAATACTAATCCATTCATATCTATGGGCCTTGGACATCTTCCCGTACAGTATATTCCCATGTCCTATTTTTAGCATTTACGGATTGTGCTCCTATACTTTATAATGTGAGCATGGCCCGCAAATGCAGGTGACAGTCCGCGGCCCGTCCATGCCGTAATCACGGACCGTACACACCGTGATCTTACTCCACATAACCTCTCCCTATATATAACTCTTTTACTCCATATAACCTCTCCCTATATCTCCTCATATTACTCCATATAACCTCTCCCTATATCTCCTCATATTACTCCATATAACCTCTCCTATATCTCCTACTATTACTCCATGTAACCTCTCCCTATATCTCCTCCTATTACTCCATATAACATCTCCCTATATCTTCTCCTATTTCTCTATATAACCTCTCCCTATATATAACTCTTTTACTCCACATAACCTCTCCCTATATATAACTCTTTTACTCCATATAACCTCTCCTATATCTCCTCCTATTACTCCATATAACCTCCGCTATATCTCCTCCTATTACTCCATATAACATCTCCTATATCTCCTCCTATTACTCCATATAACCTCTCCCTATATCTCTTCCTATTACTCCATATAACCTCTCCTATATCTCCTCCTATTACTCCATATAACCTCTCCCTATATCTCCTCCTATTACTCCATATAACATCTCCCTATATCTCCTCCTATTACTCCATATAACCTCTCCCTATATCTCCTCCTATTACTCCATATAACCTCTCCCTATATCTCCTCCTATTACTACATATAACCCCTCCTATATCTCCTCCTATTACTCCATATAACCTCTCCTATATCTCCTCCTATTACTCCATATAACCTCTCCCTATATCTCCTCCTATTACTCCATATAACCTCTCCCTATATCTCCTCCTATTACTACATATAACCCCTCCTATATCTCCTCCTATTACTCCATATAACCTCTCCTATATCTCCTCCTATTACTCCATATAACCTCTCCCTATATCTCCACCTATTACTCCATATAACCTCTCCCTATATCTCCTCCTATTACTCCATATAACCTCTCCTATATCTCCTCCTATTATTCCATATAACCTCTGCCTATATCTCCTCCTATTACTCCATATAACCTCTCCTTATATATCCTCCTATTACCACATATAACCTCCCCTATTTCTCCTCCTATTACTCCATATAACCTCTCCTATATCTCCTCCTATTACTCCATATAACCTCTCCCTATATCTCCTCCTATTACTTCATATAACCTCTCCATATATCTCCTCCTATTACTCCATATAACATCTCCCTATATCTCCTCCTATTACTCCATATAACATCTCCCTATATCTCCTCCTATTACTCCATATAACCTCTCCCTATATCTCCTCCTATTACTCCATATAACCTCTCCTATATCTCCTCCTATTACTCCATATAACCTCTCCCTATATCTCCTCCTATTACTCCATATAACCTCTCCTATATCTCCTCCTATTACTCCATATAACCTCTCCTATATCTCCTCCTATTACTCCATATAACTTCTCCCTATATCTCCTCCTATTACTCCATATAACCTCCTCTATATCTCCTCCTATTACTCCATATAACCTCTCCCTATATCTCCTCCTATTTCTCCATATAACCTGTCCCTATATCTCCTCCTATTACTCTATATAACCTCTCCCTATATCTCCTCCTATCACTTCATATAACCTCTCCATATATCTCCTCCTATTACTCCATATAGCATCTCCCTATATCTCCTCCTATTACTCCATATAACATCTCCCTATATCTCCTCCTATTACTCCATATAACCTCTCCCTATATCTCCTCCTATTACTCCATATAACCTCTCCTATGTCTCCTCCTATTACTCCATATAACCTCTCCCTATATCTCCTCCTATTACTCCATATAACCTCTCCTATATCTCCTCCTATTACTCCATATAACCTCTCCTATATCTCCTCCTATTACTCCATATAACTTCTCCCTATATCTCCTCCTATTACTCCATATAACCTCCTCTATATCTCCTCCTATTACTCCATATAACCTCTCCCTATATCTCCTCCTATTTCTCCATATAACCTGTCCCTATATCTCCTCCTATTACTCTATATAACCTCTCCCTATATCTCCTCCTATCACTCCATATAACCTCCTCTATATCTCCTCCTATTTCTCCATATAACCTGTCCCTATATCTCCTCCTATTACTCTATATAACCTCTCCCTATATCTCCTATCACTCCATATAACCTCTCCCTATATCTCCTCCTATTACTCCATATAACCTCTCCCTATATCTCCTCCTATTACTCCATATAACATCTCACTATATCTCCCCCTATTACTCCATATAACCTCTCCCTATATATCCTCCTATTACTCCATATAACCTCCTCTATATCTCCTCTTATTACTCCATATAACCTCTCCCTATATCTCCTCCTATTACTCCATATAACCTCTCCCTATATCTCCTCCCATTACTCCATATAACCTCTCCCTATATCTCCTCCTATTACTCCATATAACCTCTCCCTATATCTCCTCCTATTACTCCATATAACCTCTCCCTATATCTCCTCCCATTACTCCATATAACCTCTCCCTATATCTCCTCCTGTTACTCCATATAACCTCTCCTATATCTCCTCATATTACTCCATATAACCTCTCCTATATCTCCTCATATTACTCCATATACCCTCTCCTATATCTCCTCCTATTACTCCATATATCCTCTCCCTATATCTCCCCCTATTACTCCATATAACCTCTCCCTATATCTCCTCCTATTACTCCATATACCCTCTCCTATATCTCCTCCTATTACTCCATATAACCTCTCCTATATCTCTTCCTATTACTCCAGATAACCTCTCCCTATATCTCCTACTATTACTCCATATAACCTCCCCTATATATCCTCCTATTACTCCATATAACCTCCCCTATATATCCTCCTATTACTCCATATAACCTCTCCCTATTACTCCATATAACCTCTCCTATATCTCCTCCTATTACTCCATATAACCTCTCCCTATATCTCCTCCTATTACTCCATATAACCTCTCCTATATCTTCTCCTATTACGCCATATAAACTCTCCTATATCTCCTCCTATTACTCCATATAACCTCCTCCTATATCTCCTCCTATTACTCCATATAACCTCCCCTATATCTCCTCCTATTACTCCATATAACCTCCTCTATATCTCCTCCAATTACTCCATATAACCTCTCCTATATCTCCTCCTATTACTCCATATAACCTCCTCTATATCTCCTCCTATTACTCCATATAACCTCTCCCTATATCTCCTCCTATTACTCCATATAACCTCCTCTATATCTCCTCCTATTACTCCATATAACCTCTCCCTATATCTCCTCCTATTACTCCATATAACCTCTCCCTATATCTCCTCCTATTTCTCCATATAACCTGTCTCTATATCTCCTCCTATTACTCCATATAACCTCCTCTATATCTCCTCCTATTACTCCATATAACCTCTCCCTATATCTCCTCCTATTACTCCATATAACCTCTCCCTATATCTCCTCCCATTACTCCATATAACCTCTCCCTATATCTCCTCCTATTACTCCATATAACCTCTCCCTATATCTCCTCCTGTTACTCCATATAACCTCTCCTATATCTCCTCATATTACTCCATATAACATCTCCCTATATCTCTTCCTATTACTCCATATAACCTCCCCTATATCTCCTCCTATTACTCCATATAACCTCTCCCTATATCTCCTCCTATTACTCCATATAACCTCTCCCTATATCTCCTCCTATTTCTCCATATAACCTGTCTCTATATCTCCTCCTATTACTCCATATAACCTCCTCTATATCTCCTCCTATTACTCCATATAACCTCTCCCTATATCTCCTCCTATTACTCCATATAACCTCTCCCTATATCTCCTCCTATTACTCCATATACCCTCTCCTATATCTCCTCCTATTACTCCAGATAACCTCTCCCTATATCTCCTACTATTACTCCATATAACCTCCCCTATATATCCTCTTATTACTCCATATAACCTCCCCTATATATCCTCCTATTACTCCATATAACCTCTCCCTATTACTCCATATAACCTCTCCTATATCTCCTCCTATTACTCCATATAACCTCTCCCTATATCTCCTCCTATTACTCCATATAACCTCTCCTATATCTCCTCCTATTACACCATATAAACTCTCCTATATCTCCTCCTATTACTCCATATAACCTCCTCCTATATCTCCTCCTATTACTCCATATAACCTCCCCTATATCTCCTACTATTACTCCATATAACCTCCCTATATCTCCTCCTATTACTCCATATAACCTCTCCCTATATCTCCTCCTATTACTCCATATAACCTCTCCCTATATCTCCTCCTATTACTCCATATAACCTCTCCTATATCTCCTCCTATTACACCATATAAACTCTCCTATATCTCCTCCTATTACTCCATATAACCTCCTCCTATATCTCCTCCTATTACTCCATATAACCTCCCCTATATCTCCTACTATTACTCCATATAACCTCCCTATATCTCCTGCTATTACTCCATATAACCTCTCCCTATATCTCCACCTATTACTCCATATAACCTCCCCTATATCTCCTCCTATTACTCCATATAATCTCTCCCTATATCTACTCCTATTACTCCATATAACCTCTCCCTATATCTCCTCCTATTACTACATATAACCTCTCCCTATATCTCCTCCTATTACTCCATATAACCTCTCCCTATATCTCCTCCTATTACTCCATATAACCTCTCCCTATATCTCCTCCTATTACTCCATATAACCCCTCCCTATATCTCCTCCTATTACTCCATATAACCTCCCCTATATCTCCTCCTATTACTCCATATAATCTCTCCCTATATCTCCTCCTATTACTCCATATAACCTCTCCCTATATCTCCTCCTATTACTCCATATAACCTCTCCTATATCTCCTCCTATTACTCCATATAACCCCTCTATATCTCCTCCTATTGCTCCATATAACCTCTCCTATATCTCCTCCTAATACTCCATATAACCTCTCCCTATATCTCCTCCTATTACTCCATATAACCTCTCCCTATATCTCCTCCTATTACTCCATATAACCTATCCCTATATCTCCTCCTATTACTCCATATAACCTCTCCTATATCTCCTCCTATTACTCCATATAACCTCTCCCTATATCTCCTCCTATTACTCCATATAACCCCTCCCTATATCTCCTCCTATTACTCCATATAACCTCCCCTATATCTCCTCCTATTACTCCATATAATCTCTCCCTATATCTCCTCCTATTACTCCATATAACCTCTCCCTATATCTCCTCCTATTACTCCATATAACCTCTCCTATATCTCCTATTACTCCATATAACCCCTCTATATCTCCTCCTATTGCTCCATATAACCTCTCCTATATCTCCTCCTAATACTCCATATAACCTCTCCCTATATCTCCTCCTATTACTCCATATAACCTCTCCCTATATCTCCTCCTATTACTCCATATAACATCTCCCTATATCTCCTCCTATTACTCCATATAACCTCCCCTATATCTCCTCCTATTACTCCATATAACCTCTCCTATATCTCCTCCTATTACTCCATATAACCTCTCCCTATATCTCCTCCTATTACTCCATATAACCTCTCCCTATATCTCCTCCTATTACTCCATATATCCTCCCCTATATCAGATCCTATTACTACATATAACCTCGCCTATATCTCCTCCTATTACTCCATATAACCTCTCCTATATCTCCTCCTATTACTCCATATAACCTCCCCTATATCTCCTCCTATTACTCCATATAGAAATGTAGACTGCTGTCCGATTCCTTCTTCTGGTCAGTACAATACATTACACAACGCTATCTACTGCCATCAGTTACTCTTCTTATTCCTTTGTATTCTGTCCCACAGAGTTAATGGAACGCAGATTCTTTATTATGATGTTAATGAGAACAAGGTATTACTTCGAATAGTTGTGACCAATTCCCCAACTGCAACCTCCACAGCTGATGATGCCCATGAAGCCATGTTAAATGTCACTATTCCAGATGAACTTCTCTTCTCTTCAGTACGACCAGTAAGTGGCAGGAAGATGTTACGATGTACGGCCAGATCAGATCTCTAGACTAACAACATGTTATTGTCATTTTGATATCAGGGATCCTGTGTCTTTGAAGGAACTGTCTTGTGTCATCTTGGGAACCCTTTCCGAAGGAACCAGAGGGTAAGTAAGCTATTAGGGTCTACAACAAATACATTATCATCAAGTATTATCTGCTGTTCATGTGGTAATCTTACCACTCTTTTCTGTAGGCTGAGATTGTCATCTCTTTTCAAGCATCTGGAATTGACTTGAAGACCAGAGAGGTGGTCGCTGGACTCCAGCTGTCAACGTAAGAAATAGCAACAGAATTTTAGAGGAACCTATGTGAAGGACACCTGAGTAGAGTTTCTAAATTAAAGTGTACCTCCAAGTTTACCTTCTCATTAGTGGAACTCCTTAAGCTATGACCCCCTAGTCCTCTTCTGTTGGCTTTTTTTCAGGGGAGGTGAAGATGGCCCACCGATTTGCTCTCAGGAGCCACAGACTCTAGCTGTAGTGGAGGTCTCAGGACACGGAGAGTTGCTTCCACTTTATGCATCCGTTGTATACACGTCTGTATACCTTAAAGGAGTTATCAGTTTTAGAAAACCCTATTTAAAAAAAAATTGAGTTAATACACAGGGTTCCCCCTTCAGGTCCTTCATCCATCAACCAGAGTTGCTGCAAAGAACGCCACTTACTTTGGAGGAACCAACATGTCCTTGCATTACAAGGATAGTCTATTGATTTTAATGGGCACCATGTAATGCTTCATTTATCCAGTGGTGGTGCTGGAGGGAAATGGAGCCCTTGCTGCCAGGTTCCCCTGCTGATTACAGCCGATCGCTAAGGTTTCCAATAGCGGGACAACCTGGGATCAACTTATTTTCAGAGTATCCATATAACAAAAAAGAATTATACATAACAGACAACCCCTTAAAATCTATGAACTTTGACATTGTTGACTTGGATAATTTACAGCGCTGGTCCATGATGATATGTTACAATACAACATTTTTCATCCAGTCCGTCCATGTGGGATAGATGCAGCTAAGCTCCTCTGTGTTTTCCTTTTAGATTGAGTAAACAGATCGATCTTGAGGAGGAATATGCTGACTTCTTGGTAGAGTACACAATAAAGACTTCATTATCCGTGTAAGTACTCCCTTAAAATATATACTCAATTATAGAGACAGTGGAAGGAGGAAAGAACCGCAGCAGCAGGGATTATTAATATGTATTCCATGTGTAACCGGGAGCTGCCATATTGGAGTATAGAGCAGCAGGAAGTGTGTGCTTTATGGCTGCAGCAATAGCTCCTATTAGCAGCAGACAGTTAAATAGAGACACGATATATTGCAGTCCTGCCTATCTTGTCTCCAGCAGGACAACAGATCTGTCATTCAGTCATTTTATTGGCTGATAAAAATTCAGTCTGCACTGCACAGCAGAAAAGAGAGATGTACAAAACGAGACGTGTCCGCCGCTTGTGTGTTCTCTAGTGGTCACTGCAAAAATTTAGATGTTTCACAATGTATTTTATTTAGATACACCCTATGTGAAAAAAACCAGTGTCAAAGGGGGTTAGAGGCAGACTACCACCCTATAAATGGTCGGATCAAGTGAAGATTATGTGCCCCTGCTTCCTCAGTGCTGCCTTCTAGTAAGAACGTCCTTTGTTGCCCATAGCAACCCCACAGCTTTCATATACTGTATTGATGAGCTGAGGTAAAATGAAAACTGAGTTCTGATTGGTTGTTATGGGCAACAAAGAACATTCTTAAGACAGCTTGATAAATGTCCCCCGTTAATTGCAATTTTTTGCTGAACTTAAATTAAAATGGATGGACATTTCTTTGAGAAGACACTTCACCCTATTGTAGCTGGTATGAATAAAACCGGTCATCGAATTCATGAAAAAGCGCTTTTTACTCGCAAACAATCTGGACTGCGAAAACTGCCATCAACCTCTGCGTTGGTTCGCTCATCGCCAATGTCGTGATGGATATTCTTGGCAGTGTATTTACAAGAACTGTGCGTCATCATGGGGATCCATCAGAAAGGGCTTTTTCTTTGAAAAGTCACACATCGCTACGCATTAATGCCCTCTGGTGTTTGGAAACCTCTGAAAAACAAGCTGCACAACTGACTGGAATATGGGAACGCACCATAGTTGATGTGTAAGCTTATGTTTATAAATAAATTGTTATCACTAAAAATATTGACGGGGACATATACTTCATTTGTGTTAACAACTATTCAATCAGCGGGACATAAACTTCACTTGATCCAAATGGTCTTGGGTGACAACGGAAGAGTCTCAATAGATGAGTCAATCCTTCTCCCCTGATAAACCTGTCGTCAAGGAACTTTGATAATAGGTTTGGCGTACTTATGGGATCTTTTAACTCAACATATATTAAGACTAAGCAAGATCAATGGGGTTGTTCCACGTGGACAACTTCCAAGAAAGAAGCCGGCCTGCCGATAAAGTGATGGTTACAGGTCCGGCTTCTCTAACCCCTGGTGACCAACTGTTATAACGGGGGAGTGCCAGGCAGCCAAATTAGATTAACTATTTGGAGTGGAGTTACCCTTTAAATTCGACCAGAGGATGTAATAGTAATGTTGTTTTATGTTAAGTCACTGTCTCCTTCTTTACTCTGTATGATGGGAAACACAGGACACCACAGAACCTACAGACCTATTTCAGTGGCCAAGTGATGGGGGAATCGGCCATGAAGACCGTGCATGATGTGGGTAACCCTGTGAAGTTTGTATTTATGGTGAGAGATGGTTGGGGTGTAGACAAAGTATCCCAAATTGGCAGTTAATAGCCTGAGACATTGCTCTAACATGTGTCAGCTTTTTGTTGTAGGTTAAAAAAGAGGGTGAACCTCTGGACAATCTGGTGACCCTGAACCTAGCCGTGGAATGGCCGTATGAAGTGACCAATGGGAAGTGGCTATTATACCTTACAGAAGTGCTGGTGAAGACAAAGAATGAGACACAGTGCCAGCCAACCGGAGACGTCATTAACCCTTTAAACCTCACAGTAAGCCCATATTCTACATCCTTTGCAAAATGAAAGACTAATAAGCAGACCCCTTGCTGTCATGGACTGTCTATTGTAGACATGGATTCACAAAATCGAAACAGACCATTTGCCTCAACCAGTTGTCAGACACGTCTAAGTCGTGGTCCTCCGGTTTGACCCAGTAGTGACATCTAAGGCAAAAGAGAAAGGAGAGGGTAAAGTGCAGATGGCAAGATCCATTAGCAGAAAAAAAAATTCCCACTAATAAAGTCAGGATAAGCCATGGTGATGGCACATGGTAACAATACGGAAAGTCAAAAGCATATTTGGACAACTTGGGCCCTAGAACAGCAGTAAAAAGCAACATGATGTGGCAAAACATAGTTGAAGTGGTGGTCCACTTTCAACAATTCCTTTTTGTTAGAAGTGTCTTCAATATTAAGCTGATCACAGGAATCCCAGCGATCAGCTATAATCTGTGGAGGAACCTGGAAGTGAGTGTTCAATTCTCCTGCAGTGCCACCACAGGGGAAATGAGGCATTACACACATTACATCTACATTGAAATCAATAAAACATAGACATGCTGGGTCCTTCAGAGCAAGAGACACTGTTTGTAGCCGTTTCCCGCTCCCCACTAATAAATGAGGGTCTTGAATGGGCGACCCTCATTATTAACTAATTCCCCATTTGAAAACTAGTTTTTTTAAACAAGCTCACAGATGATAGCAAAGATAAATTAACAGAAAGGAGACAAACTTGTTCATTGTTGCATATTTCTTGAATCCATCATATACTAATCGGTCGATGTCTAGGGCTCCATGGTCAGTAGTTGATGGACATCACAGGACGCAGTATGACATAAATGTACATTAGATTTTTGATGCATGTAATTTTATATTTCTAGACTATGCTTTGTGTTTTTTTTTTTTATTGGGTTTTTGTTGCGTTTTTAGACACTGGCAAAAAAAATATTGTAGACTGCAGTATATACTCTGTTTGCTTGACTAGACATCAATGATTTTTTATCTATTTCTATTCACAACCAAGCTGATGGCCACAGTCCTCCTCCATCTTAGCGACTTGTTTTTTTATTTTCTGCAGCTGTCTGGGGGTAGAAGAAGAAGAGGTACGGAAAAGTTGGAATTGCCAGATATCCTGGTTCTGCCGGCTGTTAAGAGACCAAATACAGTACTGGTAAGAATCAGGACTTGTTAATCGTTTTTGCATTAAGGGACCCTCAAACATTAGGTATAATCCATATTTTTTACTTGATGGCCTTGAACATTAGCATTTCTTCTTGGTGGAAACCTCTAGACTCCATACCAGTCATGTTCTCTTATGTTCTTCTTGACTTTGCTGGAAAAGACCACTTACCATTTGGATTGTAAGAACTCCGTTATATAGCATGCATTTCCACTGCCTTCACCTGTATTCTAATATAGTGCATTGTGTTCACAGAGCTGTAAAGGTGGTGGTGCCAACTGTGTGCGTTTTCATTGCCCTTTGAATGACATGGAGACGGAAGCCAATATTACTGTGCATGCAAGAGTTTGGAGCAGCACCTTCTTAGAGGTGAGAATTATTTCCAATTTAATCCCGAAGAGAACTTCTTTTAGCTTCACAATAGGCCCAATTCCATGTGTACTGACCCAGTACGGCAGGACATGGAGTGGGTACACATCAGTATTATGGACCTATAAGCACTCCGTGTTCTGCTGTATCATGCCTTCTTGATGAACCATGTTCTCCCCTAGAAGCAATACCTCTAGGGAAATGAATTGTGGCTTGCATGGAATCACACAAAGGGATGGAAAGGGCCAATAGCACGTTATGGACGCCATATTATGGATCAGGACCACATGGATCCGTGACATAGTCATACTTGAAATGCCATATTTTCCTCTTGTACCTGAACTCCATCTCTTTTCTTTGTTTTCTCAGGATTATAGATATGCCGACAGAATTTGGGTGGAAGGAGCAGCAGAACTTTATCTGAAAACCAATATTGACTCCATAAAAATGCCGAGCCACCATATATCAGTAGGTCTAACGTCAGATCACCGGTTTTCTGTAATACCATATTAATGTTTATGAAGATGTATTTTCCACATGAATCATCCATACTTTCTATTCCTCAAATCAGTTTGCAGTCACCATAGACTCTGAATTGGTAGAAGCACCTCCGGCTGAACTTCCGCTTTGGCTGATCATTGTTTCAGTGGTATCTGGAATTTTGCTTTTAGGACTTATCATTATCATCCTGTGGAAGGTAAGAGATGAAATCCCCCCAGATACGGCCCCTTTACCTACCTCTGTAGACCACTCACTAATCATTAAAAATATAACCTCACCTCCCTACATAGCAGTGCTTGGTTGTAAAGAACCACCTTATTCGGAGCAGTTGGCCACCTATTAGGATCTCTCCACCACAAAGAAGACTTTGATATATAATAAGATCATGACATAATGTTGGGTGTCCAATGGTTGGACACTGGCTTTAAAAAGTCACAGACTCTGTGCATCGCACACAGGGAGACACAGGAGGGGAGCACACCAGGGGACAAGTACAAAACACAGAGGAGAACATCGAAGAACCAGAGACTGGGGGAAACATTTTTTTATAAGAACGTCTGGGAGGCGAACCGGATCCATCGATCGGTCCACCCCTTGGGTGTGCCACTTGTCCTACCCTATGACACTGATGAGCCTGTACATTAAATTATAATATAGATTTAATTCGCAGAATGTTGAGGTAAAGGCTGGATTTACGTCATGTTAAACAGTAGTCCGTCCTATTGGTCATATCTTCTGATGTGGAATCACAGTTTTGCCGGGTGGAGGACTTCTGAGGGGTTTGATACGCTTAACAGATAATTCCTTTTTAAAACTATTTTTATAGGTGGAATTTTTACTATGTAATTATGTTGTACCCTCTAAATGGGTTTTTATGAAGATCAAATTCAGTTGCAAGCAGTGTTGGACTTGGGTTTCATGGGTCCACCAGAGAATTAACCTATCAGAAATAGATCCAAGTGGCAAGTCAAGTCGGTGCCAAATGGGATTGTCTTCTGCTAGACCTTTAGGACCATGTTATATGAGGGGCCTACTGTTATATCAGAGCCTGTGCCCACAGGAGGATCCAGCAATACTCTGGTGGGCCAGTCCAACCCTGGTTGCAAGAGATGTGCTACAAGGTTACAAGTATATCTCAGTTTTATGCATGGAAATTATACAGTTTTTAACCCTGCTTGACCTGTTGTTCCTCGCTTGCCTATATATTGAGCTAATTATTCCCACCCCTCATCCTGTGCAGACACCTTCAACATTTTTACAGTCTTTCAACCTGATAACCAAAGCTCTCTGGTCTCTCAGACTTTTGATGTGTAATAACCTGTGACATTGCCCTATGACTTTCCTGCTTGGCCCTCACCACTCTCCTGCCTTATAGTGTGGATTCTTCCGGAGGGCCAACACCCGCGCCAAGTATGAGGTCAGAGGTCAGAAGGCTGAAATGAAGGTGCAACCATCGGAGACCGAGAGATTAACACAGGATTCCTGAGTCCGATCTCTGACCACTGACCCCAACCCTGCCCCTCGGGTAACCAGACAATCTCAGCCAAGCGCTTGCAAACCTTTCCCACCTCCACCCACTACTTGTGTCTTTATCTGTTGGTCTCCGTGGTACTTAATAATCTACTGTACAATCTTAAAGCTAATGTCTCTTGTAAAATGTCTAGGTCTATCTTCACTCTATTTATTCTGTCTAGAATTATTGTACAAAAATTCTTACATTTATCTACCTTTATGTTTATTTCAATCCTAACCATATCCAAATGTCATCTCTAAATTTTAACTACAACTCACCTCATCTCCTCTGTCTATATGCCATCTTCCTCATCCTCATTACTACCACCATATTAACCTGTTATTTTTCAAACCCCCCCCACTGTCTCCTGGACTTTCCATACCAACTCTCTCATTATTGTGTCTCTTCTCGTTGGTGTTTTCCTTCCACATTTCATATCTCTACCTGAACTGTTGACTCTTTTATGACCTTTCCACCTCAACATATTCTAACCACAATATCCATGTTGACCCTCCCTACATATCTCCATTTGCTTCTCACAATTCTACAGGTTGGATTTTTCCATCGTGTCAGACATTACAGCCTGGGTCAAACTCACTATGCTGTGTGTGTCCGTCAAGAAGAAAGACAGGAGCTGTGCGGCAGGCTACCTAACAGCCAAAGACATTGGGTCACCACCTGGAAAGAAACGGCCAAATACTACTGAGAACGTTCTACTGCCAAGACTCATCGGGAGCTGGACTATCTCCTGTGATATTGGCTTCTCAATGACAATGGGGACATTGCAAAAAAAGGGGGGGGGGGTGGTCAGCTATAGATTATTTTATGAATGACTTTATATAGGAATTTTATTATTTTACTATGCTGGAATAGAAAAAGACGCTGGCACTTGAATATGGGCGGCAGATTTCTATTTGACTTTGGTGCCATGGAATAGGGGGGGGGGGGCCTGACACTGGAATATTGATAGACTATCCTGAAGCACTGGAATTACAGACACTAAAGACGTATTTATCAAGTAGAACATGGGAGACCTGGACTCTTCCTATGCTTTTTGTGACTTTGGATAAAAGACACTGGAAAAATTCCATTATAGAACATGTTTTATTGTATATTTGAGCAAGAACGTCCAGATCTGAAGCTCTGGAGGAATCACTGGAAAACTTTTGGGTGACACTGGATGAAGCTATAAACTCGCGGAGATGGCAGCTCACATGTATTGCACATAATAAACCCGTATGTTTTACACTGTCATAGATATGGCGGATGTTTATGGACCATATGTACCTTGGACAGTTAAAATGAATGAGATTATTAAAAAGTTCATCGTATTTCAGATAAGGCAAAAGAAAACAATGAATTCACTCCATAACAATGGAGATATCATACACGTCCAAGCTTTCCATTATGTTCATTCCACTCTGAGATGTAAATAAAATAGAATCATGAAATAAATATCTGGATGTCTAAATTTTCACAGTGGTTTTTGTTTGTTGTACTTTAAAAAGGGTTGTCCTCTTTGGTTAATCTCTTTTGGTTAGAAGGCTTCCTAGACGATGAGCTGACCACAGGAAGTACCGCTGCTAGGATCTACAGTGATCAGATGTGATCTGTGTAGGAACCTGGCAGCAAGTGCCTGCAGAGCCACTACAGGAAAAATGGAGCATTACATACACTGTGTTACAAATTATTATGCACATTGGATTTAAGTGTCATAAACCTTTAATTATTAGTTTTTCAATTAAACACATGGATGGTATTGTGTCTTAGGGCTCTTTGGATCATTGTATTCAATCTCAGACACCTGTGATAATTAGTTTGCCAGGTGTGCCCAAAAAAAAGGAAAACTACTTAAAGAGGCTCTGTCACCAGATTTTGCAACCCCTATCTCCTATTGCAGCAGATCGGCGCTGCAATGTAGATTACAGTAACGTTTTTATTTTTAAAAAACGAGCATTTTTGGCCAAGTTATGACCATTTTCGTATTTATGCAAATGAGGCTTGCAAAAGTACAACTGGGCGTGTTGAAAAGTAAAAGTACAACTGGGCGTGTATTATGTGCGTACATCGGGGCGTGTTTACTTCTTTTACTAGCTGGGCGTTCTGACGAGAAGTATCATCCACTTCTCTTCACAACGCCCAGCTTCTGGCAGTGCAGACACAGCCGTGTTCTCAAGAGATCACGCTGTGTCGTCACTCACAGGTCCTGCATCGTGTCAGACGAGCGAGGACACCGGCACCAGAGGCTACAGATGATTCTGCAGCAGCATCGGCGTTTGCAGGTAAGTCGATGTAGCTACTTACCTACAAATGCTGATGCTGCTGCAGAATCAACTGTAGCCTCTGGTGCCGACACGATGCAGGACCTGTGAGTGACGTCACAGATCTGCACTGCCAGAAGCTGGGCGTTCTGAAGAGAAGTGGATGATACTTCTCATCAGAAAGCCCAGCTAGTAAAAGAAGTAAACACGCCCCGATGTAACACACATAATACACGCCCACTTGTACTTTTACTTTTCAACACGCCCAGTTGTACTTTTGCAAGCCTCATTTGCATAAATACGAAAATGGTCATAACTTGGCCAAAAATGCTCGTTTTTTAAAAATAAAAACGTTACTGTAATCTACATTGCAGCGCCGATCTGCTGCAATAGCAGATAGGGGCTGCAAAATCTGGTGACAGAGCCTCTTTAAGAAGGACGTTCCACATTATTAAGCAGGCCACAGGTTTCAAGCAATATGGGAAAGAAAAAGGATCTCTCTGCTGCCGAAAAGCGTGAAATCGTGCAATACCTTGGACAAGGTATGAAAACATTGGATATTTCAAGAAAACGTAAGCGTGATCATCGTACTGTGAAAAGATTTGTGGCTGATTCAGAGCACAGACGGGTTTGTTCAGATAAAGGCATAATGAGGAAGGTTTCTGCCAGACAAATCAATAGGATTAGGAGAGCAGCTGCTAAAATGCCATTGCAAAGCAGCAAACAGGTATTTGAAGCCGCTGGTGCCTCTGGAGTCCCACGAACCTCAAGGTGTAGGATCCCCCAGAGGTTTGCAAGTGTACATAAAGCTATTATTCGGCCACCCCTAAACAATGCTCACAAGCAGAAACGGTTGCAGTGGGCTCAGAAATACATGAAGATTAATTTTCAAACCATGTCGTTTACTAATGAGTGCCGTGCAACCCTGGATGGTCCAGATGGATGGAGTAGTGGATGGTTGGTGAATGGCCACCATGTCCCAAATAGGCTGTGACGTCAGCAAGGAGGTGGCGGAGTCATGTTTTGGGCTGGAATCATGGGGAGAGAGCTGGTAGGCCCCTTTAGGGTCCCTGATGGTATGAAAATGACCTCTGCAAAGTACGTAGATTTTATGACTGACCACTTTCTTCCGTGGTACAAAAAGAAGAACCGTGCCTTCCGTAGCAAAATTATCTTCATGCATGACAATGCACAATCTCATGCTGCAAAGAATACCTCTGTGTCATTGGCTGCTATGGGCATAAAAGGAGAGAAACTCATGGTGTGGCCCACATGTTCCCCTGACCTCAACCCTATTGAGAACCTTTGGAGCATCCTCATGCAAAATATCTATGAGGGTGGGAGGCAGTTCACATCAAAACAGAAGCTCTGGGAGGTTATTCTTACATCCTGCAAAGATATTCAAGCAGAAACTGTCCAAATACTCAGAAATTCAATGGATGCAAGAATTGTGGAGGTGATATCAAAGAAGGGGCCCTATGTGAACATGTAACTTGGCCTGTTAAGTTTTTTATATTGAAAGATCTTTTGATTTCTGTAAATATGACCTCCTGATGATGCAAATTCAACAAATTACCATTTTAGTTCTCTTTACAACCTTTAAAATGTTTTGATCTCTGTTGTGCATAATAATGTGAAGCATTTTGAGTTTTTTACTTCTAAAAAAAAATCTGTTATCATTAGATTTGTTCAATAAAATTTGCATTATACTCCAACGGTTGACGGCTTGAAGATTATACTGACTGTCATTTGCATGGACTATTTAGGAAAATCAGCGAAAAATAACATTTGCATAATAATTTGGAACACGGTGTAGTGACCATTCAAATCAATAGACTGTCCATGCAATGCACGGATGTGCTGGGTCCTCCAGCCTCTCTTCTGCCAGCTAATTCACGGAGGTCCTAAAGGAGGGGCCTTTCCTCTGTTAACTCTATTTCCTAATAGGATCTTTGAAAATGTGTTTCTAAAACAGACACGTTATCCTCTGTACCACATAAATCATATTGTACCACTTATAATACTAAAGAGGATGATGGACCCCCTTTACCAAACTTTTTGAAATTGTGACATGAAGATGCCGTTGACTGATCGGTGCCCAATGCTCATAGTAAAGACTCCGAGCTCCAAGAACTGACATCTCTTTACAGAGCCCCATGGCAGACACTATTATAGGGGCACTTTGCAGGTACTGATATGGGAGGCTCTAGTATATGGGCACTGATGTGGTGCTACTGTTTGTAGGCTGTATGGCACTATTATTAGGGTACATATAACCTTTGCTAGGTGAGAGGCAAAACGGGATCCCATCTTCATGTCAGTGATAAGAGGGATGTACGGTACTTCTTTTTGATGTTCTAATATTGGAGGTTACGTTATAAAAGCACAGGCGATACGACGAGCATTATTACATACACAATTATCAGGCAAGTTGTATTTTTCAGGATTAATTGTATTATTGAACAACTACAGTGCTGTCAGTCAATCCAAAATGTTAATAAACATCAAACCTGAATATTTAAGAAAGTAAAAGGGAGGTTTTGGCTTTCTTAGGAGAATATCTACGTGTGCAGAATTATTATGTAACTAAATGAAAAAGGAACATTTTCAAATCTCACTTGTTTGTTTTCATCTGTTAGGCTTTATTCAGATGACCGGGTGTCAAATCGGCCGTGAAAATCGTCTTTGCATAGACTTGAGTCTATTGAGGGATCCGGGAAAAGTGGCAAAAATAGGGCCGTTCATAGGGGCCTTTAAAATAACGGCCGTGTGAATAGCTCCTTAGACATGCATTGATTTCAATGCAGCCGTGTGACGGGGCGTAGAAAAATGTCGTCTGAATGGGGCCTTAAAGTGAGAATAATATTCAAACTCAAAATTTACAAATAAACATTTCTGACATTTCCCAAAAAAAAAAAAATCAGTAACCAATATAGCTCCCCTCCTTTTCAATAACAGTCATAAGCCTTCCGTCCATGGAGTCTGTCAGTTTCTTAATCTGTTGACGATCAACTTATTGTGTAGCAGCAACCACAGCCGCCCAGACACTGTTCAGAGAGGTGGACTGTTTTCCTTCACCGTAAACCTGCTGGTTAAGAAGGTCCCACAAGTTCTCAATAGGGTTTAGGTCAGGTGAGGAAGGGGCCATGTCATTATTCTTCCATCTGTAAGGCCTTTACCGGCTGGCCGTGCAGTGGAGACCTCGGTGCGTGCGGTGGCGCATCGTCCTGCTGAAACATCCTGGTTTTCTTGAACGATGAGACTTTGTCCTGTACCGCAGCCTGAAGAAAAGTGTCTTCTAAAAACTGGCAGTAGGTTTGGGAGTTTATTTTTAGTCCATCTTCAACACGAAAAGGTCCAACCAGCTCATCTTTAATAATACCGGCCCATAGCAGTGCCCCACCTCCACCTGGCTGGCGAAGTGGAGCTCTGTGCCAGGTACTGATCCCGCCACAGCCCATCCATCTGGTCCGTCAAGTGTCCCTCTCATCTCATCAGTCCAGAAAACCTGTGATAAATCTGTCCTCAGATATTTCTTGACCCCGTCTTGACGTGGTGGTCGGGTTTCGGGCTTCCTTACCTCGGCCGTGTCTCTGAGCACTGAACACCTTGTACTTCTGGGCGCTCCAGGGAGGTTGGCGTTCTGGAATATGAAGCACTGGAGGATAATGGTTTCCTGGTCGCTTCTTCTCAAATCTTTGGCAGTTAATTTGAATTGTTTTTTCTCAACACGTTTCTTGCGACCCTGTTGACTATTTACAACAAAACGTTTGATGGTTCTGTGATCCCGCCCCAAAATCTTAGTAATTTCAACGGTGCTGCATCCCCCTGAAAGACTTTTAACAATTTTTGACTTTTCAGAGTCAGTTAAATCTCTTTTTTGGCCCATTTTACCCGAGGAAAACAAGTTGCCTAATAATCCTGCCCACCTTGATATAGGGTCTTCATCTCCTTAGGCCTCACCCTCCCTCATTACACCAGTACACATCACCTGATATGCTTCATCCAATAAGCAGTCTAGTTTATACAGCTCGGAGTTGGAAAATATGCATAAAAATGATGATATGGTTAAAATTCCCACTTGCCTAATAATTGTGCACACGGTGTATGTGGGAAAATGTATCTAGAGATGGTAAGAACTGGATATATATGAGATATAGTCGAGCCTTCAAGAGGGTATGTTCACATTGAGGTTTATGGTGCTGTTTTTTTTATGCGGAAACGGTGTCAAAAAATGTCCAAAAACGCCTCTCATTGATTTTAATGGAGGCGGTTTTTCTGCCTGCAAAAAACTCAGTGTGAACTAGGCCTTCAAGTGCTCCTATTTGGGAGGAACAGCACCTCAAAAATCAAGTGGTACCTTTATTACATGCAAAATTTCCATTTACACGTGGTGGAAAAACGTGTGTGATTTTAGTTTTTTTTTGCAGATTTTCTAATCCACGGCACGCCAATGCGTTGCGGAATTTTGTCAAGTTTTACATTTTCACTGCAGATTTAGGCTGGGGCTTTGGCCGTGACACAGGCCACACTGCCACGGAACGCTGTGTGGAGCTGCCTGCAGCGCAAGTAATCAAAACGAGAACGTGGCCGCCTCGTGCCCCACAATGTACAGCAACCGCGACACCGCAGTCGCAAGAAATCCAAAACCTGCTGAATTTCTTGCCACTATTGTGTCGCGGTTAAATCGCAACGCGGCCACATTCACTACTTGCGATCCAGGCAGTGCGACAGTGATCTTTGGCAGCGCAAACTGTCGTGGTCAAAGTCGCCGTACACGCTTACTGTGGATTTGTGCTTCGTTTTATTGTAGCATAAGGCCTCCTACGTATGGAAAAGCCATGTGCGGAGTCTGTATGGCGGCACGATGATCCTACAGATCTGTATTACAGCGCCGCAGGTGCTCTGTGTGCCGCCGTATACTGTATTCTACCCCAGTGCCACCATTTTTTTTTGTATCACAGATTACCTAGGAAATGTATTACGGATCCATAACACGTGTACGATTCCTTACAGGGAATTGTGGGTCTTTAGCATTGAGGGCTGTACTGAGGAGCGAAAACTGGTGCAAAATGCACTATGTTTGTACCTATTATTTCTATTTCGGAAGGTATGGACACATTCAGGGCCGCCATCAGGGGGGTATTAGGGGTAGTGGTGTGAGGGGCCCGGCCAAAACTAATTGAAAGGGGGGCCCGGCAACTGCCTCGACATTCTTTTGGTAGGAAAAAACGGGCCCCTGCAATGGGGCCCGTTTTTTTCACCATAAGAATGTCGTGAGCTGCTGCTGCTGCTGCTGCTGCGGGCCCCCTCCCCTCGTCATGGGGGGCCGTCAAACCGTCCGCCCGCGCGCGCACCCGATCGCGCGCACAATGAAACTGCCGCGCGTGCGCACTCGCGAGCGCATCCACGAACGCCCGCACTGGAGACCGCCCGCGCGCGCACCCGCGATCGACCGCGCGCGCACCCGCGATCGACCGCGCGCGCACCCGCGATCGACCGCGCGCGCACCCGCAAACGAAGCGCGCGCACCCGCGACCGGCCGCGCGCGCACCCGCGAACGAAGCGCGCGCAGCCGCGGACACACATGGACAAAACTTACCTGGAGCCTGGCTGGAGGTGAAGGACTGGACGTCTGGACCGAAGACCTCCCCTGGAAGACATCGCCGGAAGAGGACTGGAGTGGGAGCAGCTCTTCTGACAGTGAGTAAATTATCTCAAAGTGCTGTTTATGTATGGCCCTGTTCACACAGTATTTTGCAGGCAAAAAAAAATCTGCCTCAAAATTCCTTAAAGAATTTTGAGGCAGATTTTGACCTGCGCACACTATCTTGCTGCGTTTTTTTGCTGCGTTTTTTGCTCGCGGCGATTGAGGACAGCAGACAAAAAACGCAGCGAAAAATGCATTTTCTGCCTCCCATTGATTTAGATGGGAGGTCAGAGGCAGAACCGCGACAAGAAAGGACGTGCTGCTTTTTCTTTTTTCCGCGACTGGCTCCCATTGATTTCAGATTAAATCAATGGGAGGCGGTTTTGGAAGTTTTTTGGTGCTGATTCTGACGCAGTGTCCGAGTCAATATCAAGGCCCAAAAACTCTGTGAACTGGGCCTTATTGTTAGGGCTTATTCAGATGAACGTGTAATACGTCCGTGCAACGTGCGTGATTTTCACGCGCCTCGCACGGATCTATGTTACTCTATGGGGTCGTGCAGACTGTCAGTGATTTTCACGCAGCGTGTGTCCGTGTGTCCGCTGCGTAAAACTCACGACATGTCCGATATTTGTGCATTGTTCGCGCATCACGCACCCATTGAAGTCAATGGGTGTGTGAAAATCACGCCCAGCGCTTCCGCAGCCGTATAAGCTATGAATGAAAACAGAAAAGCACCACGTGATACAAACAGAGTGTCATAATGATGGCGGCTGCGCGAAAACCACGCAGCCGCGCATCATACGCTGCTGACACACGGAGCTGTTATGGACCTTTTGCATGCGCAAAACGCCACGTTTTTTGCGCGTGCAAAAAGCACACGCTTGTGTAAATCCGGCCTTAGGGTAGGAACACACTAGGCATGAACACTGCAGATTTTATGCAACACATTTTATTGTGGAAAATCCGCAGCGTATCACAGTCGCAGCAGAGTGGGTCAGATATGAACAAATCTCATCCACACGCTGCAAAAATAATGTACCTGCCGTGTGGCTTTGGCTTTTTAAGTCGCATGTCAATGTATTCTGTGGAATCGCTGCTCCTCTGTTGTGGAAATGCTGCGGTTCTGCCGCAAAAAGCACACAAGAGAAGAAAAAAAAGGTACTTTTTTAAATTGATAAAGTTTAGACTTGCCCCGGCCGTAGTCCTGGTGACGCGATCCTCTATTCTTAGCGCAGCCCGGCCTCCTGTCATGACGTTTCATCCCATGTGACTGATGCAGCGGTCACATGGTCTACAGCGTCATCCCAGCTGGTCAATTCCGGCTGGTTTTCGGACGGAATTAATAGCGCAGTCGACTGCGCTAATGGTGATGGAAACGGAAGCTGTGCTATCACTTTCACTTTCCGTTGCGGGGTTCACCCGACAGAAACCTCAGACGGAACCCCGGAGCGGAAGCGAACGGTGATGTGAACAGGCCCTAACACAAAAGTTTTGTATTTTTTTAAGCTGGTTCACAAAAAAAATTAATTCCAAATTCTACTGGACCAACTGCCTATTTAGAGAGCGGCAGCAGCTCCAGGAGCGACATCATAAGGGACACACTAGGCGGATATGCTGAGTAAAACTACACAGCTTATCCCGGGAGCCGCAGGGAATTCCGCCAGAAAAACCGCACCAAATAGTGGCGCAGGTTTCGTGAGGCGTGTCCGCTGCGGGAATCCTGCAGGGAAAAAAACGTTTAGACTTGCCCCGGCCGTAGTTTAGGTGACGCATCTCTCTCTTCTGAACGTAGCCCCGCCTCCTGGGATGACGCTGTAGACCATGTGACCGCTGCAGCAGTCACATGGGATGAAACGTCATGACAGGAGGCGGGGCTACGCTAAGAATAGAGGATCGCGTCACCAGGACTACGGCCGGGGCAAGTCTAAACTTTTTTATAAATTTAAAAAAGTGGCTTTTTTTTTTTTTCTCATTTGTGATTTTTGCGGCAGAACCGCAGCATTTCTGCAACAGAGGAGCAGCGATTCCACAGAATACATTGACATGCGACTTAAAAAGCCAAAAAGTCACACTGCAGGTCCATTTTTTTTTACAGCGTGTGAAGGAGATTTGTTCTAATCTCATCCACTCTGCTGCGACTGTGATACGCTGCGGATTTTCCACAATAAAATGTGTTGCATAAAATCCGCAGTGTTCATGCCTAGTGTGTTCCTACCCTAAGGCCGGATTTACACAAGCGTGTGCTTTTTGCGCGCGCAAAAACGTGGCGTTTTGCGCTTGCAAAAGGTCCATAACAGCTCCGTGTGTCAGCAGCGTATGATGCGCGGCTGCGTGATTTTCGCGCAGCCGCCATCATTATGACACTCTGTTTGTATGTTTGTAGCACGTGGTGCTTTTCTGTTTTCATTCATAGTTTATACGGCTGCGGAAGTGCTGGGCGTGATTTTCACCCACCCATTGACTTCAATGGGTGCGTGATGCGCGAACAATGCACAAATATCGGACATGTCGTGAGTTTTACGCAGCGGACTCGCGCTGCGTGAAAATCACTGACAGTCTGCACGACCGCATAGACTAACATAGGTCCGTGCGAGGCGCGTGAAAATCACACACGTTTCACGGACGTATTACACGTTCGTCTGAATAAGCCCTAACAATAAGGCCCAGTTCAACGTTTTTGGGCCTTGATATTGACTCGGACACTGCGTCAGAATCAGCACCAAAAAACTTCCAAAACCGCCTCCCATTGATTTAATCTGAAATCAATGGGAGCCAGTCGCGGAAAAAAGAAAAAGCAGCACGTCCTTTCTTGCCGCGGTTCTGCCTCTGACCTGCCATCTAAATCAATGGGAGGCAGAAAATGCATTTTTCGCTGCGTTTTCTGTCTGCTGTCCTCAATCGCCGCAGGCAAAAAACGCGGCAAGATAGTGTGGGCAGGTCAAAATCTGCCTCAAAATTCGGTGCGCGCTTCCAGGTGGTCGCCGGTGCGCATGCGCGGGAGTTTGCGTGGTGCGCGTGATCGGTCGCACGGGCGGCGGTGTTTGACGGCCCCCATGCTACCCAGGGCCGCCATCAGGGGGGGTATTAGGGGTACTGATGTGAGAAGCCCGGCCAAACCTAATTGAAAGGGGGGCCCGCAGCTCATGACATTCTTTTGGTGAAAAAAACGGGCCCCATTGCAGGGGCCTGTTTTTTTTCTACCAAAGGCAAGTCGCGGCAGTTTGCCGGGCCCCCCTTTCAATTAGGTTTGGCCGGGCCTCTCACATCAGTACCCCTAATACCCCCCCTGATGGCGGCCCTGGGTACCATGATATAGTACTGGACGGAGTACCGTTAACAGGCGGTGCCACGGTAGGGGGGCCCAGAAAATGTAGCTGTAGGGGGCCCTGAAATTCCTGATGGCGGCCCTGGACACATTAGTGATGGGGGCATGGATTCATTCTCTAAATTTCCTGCCAGTAATCTCCTTGAAGCACACTACAGCCAGTCAGTTTGCATAGCATATAGAGACAAACTGTACATTCAGCGTCCCTGTGACTGGAGTAGCGTGGGTTTGCAGCTACCGGAAGAGCCCTTTACAGCTGGTTGGCAGAAGTGCTTGGCAAACGTCTCTGCGGAGTGTAGGACGGAAGTGCTTCGCTGACCCGGAAGTTAAGGCTGGATGGCGGATATGACGTTGCTGACTTGGTTGCTCGGCAGGAAAATGAATGGTTTGGTTGGCAGAAGTGAGTTGTCCAGCGGAAGTGAGGCGCGGCGCTAGTTGTCAGTAGCCGGGTGTGAGGGGAGAATGGCTGTGAGTGGTCGTAAGAAGCTTCTGCAGCTGGTGACCCGGTTTGGGGTGCTGCTTCTCACCCGCTGCCCGTTCTGGTTTTGCTTCAGTCAACTTATGTTATATGCGGAGCGAGCAGAGGCCAAAAGGTACAGTGAGTGTCAATTATATATACAGTGTACTGGATACTTCACTGCTTGTTGTCATGTATGTTACCAGAATTTGAACGATTGCCCTTTAAATGGGTTGTCACTTGAAGACCCCTCCCTCTTTCCATATGTCCTATTAGGGCGTATGGATGTCATGGAGGGTGGTTACCTGCTCGGAGCCCCCCCAAACAAACTTTGACTCTTGCCCTGGAGGACCCGACTTGTCCATGTATTACATTCATTTGAATTGCCGCTATGTAATACTACGCTTGACCTGTAGTGGCCGCTGCATGAGACCTCTATGGTCGTATATGCGGCTTCCCCATAGCTGATCACCGAGGTTATACATCTATAAAAGAGCGTTCAGATTTCTATATATACACGTCGCTCCTATTAAATGGTGACCACTAAGATGCCCGAGTCCTCCTCACATCTGATTGGCCGAGAGAACCCCCGATCATGATCACCAGGAGTCTGGTGCTTTTTTTGAGTTGTGTGCAATTATTTTCCGTATATATATATGGTGTATAAGTGTCACTCATTAACCCTTGTAATGTTTTCTTAGGAAGCCGGACATCCCTGTGCCGTTCTTATACTTCGACCTGGGCGTGGCTGTGCTCTGCGCCAGTTTTATGTCCTTTGGGGTAAAGCGGCGTTGGTTTGCACTGGGTTCTGCCCTGCAGCTGGCCATCAGCACCTACGCAGCACATGTTGGGGGACAAGTCCACTATGGTGACTGGCTGAAGGTGAGCGATATTATTGACACTATATAGTAATCACGTTCTGATGTCATTATGCAGAGTTTACGCAGATGGAGTAGACTCTGCCTTGACGTGTATTATAAGAATATCTTTCTCCCATGTTAGTGACATTGTATTTATATGACTTGTCTGTGTGTTTCAGGTCCGCATGTATTCTCGTATCATTGCCGTCATTGGAGGGTTCTTAATCTTGGCCAGCGGTGCAGGGGAGGTTTACCGGCAGAAGCCTCGCAGCCGCTCCTTGCAGTCCACCGGTCAGGTGTTCCTGGGCATCTACCTCATCTGCCTGGTAAGTAACAGGGCACCCTGCTTTATCCCGGGCACTGAACATATACACATTAGATGTGTAACCGCTGCAAGTGCTGGTTTCTGCAGTACCGGCCGAACATCTAATGTGTTTGGTGGCGTCCAAACTTTCTCCCAATGGCAGATGTCGGGGGGGGGGGGGGAGAGAAGGGTCAGGCTGTTGAATTTCAACATGTCCGATCCTTTCGTTCATTATTAGATAAGCAACTGCCAGAGTTCTGATCACTTGGGCACCACAATGTGCTGAGGCCCCACCGGTCACTCGAACAAATGGGGTACAAGTGTTGTGTCCCTTTAGCTTTTGTTGGCATTTGTCATCTATCCTTGGTGAGCCGTGTACAAGCTCCGTCATTTCTTCTTTCTATAGTCCAACAGGAGACTAAGGGACCTAGCTGTCTGGCGGGCCCCCCCTTCATGTGACCAATCCCAGCCCGAAAGTCTCCCTTGCATGATTCTCCCAGCTCTGTGGGACCACAGGTGTCTTCTGTCTGGCCGATCCTGTAGTCTGCGTATTCGTTCCAAGCAGCGGTGGTCGTGACCTGCTGGGAATGGTTCACGGTGAAGTCTTCACCCACAGGGAGTCATTTCCGGCGGGTCATGACAACCGCTGTCTGAGCATGCAGACAGAAAAAGACGCTCATAGGTGAGACTTTGGTGCTTGGATGGGCACCTTCACTTTGGGCGATACCTGTATTTTCAGCTTTTGACCGGAGTATCTCTTTATTCCTAAGTAAGGGGCAGCATTCCTAAACCAGGGCTGCTGCCCCTTCATTCTAGGCATCTGTGGGGTTCGCAGCAGTCAGAACCCCACCGATCACAAAGTGATGGCGTATATTAACCCTTCAATGTGATACTACAGTCAAAAGCTGAAAATTCAGGTATTGCCAAGAGTGCAGGTGCCCACGCCAGCCGGGATATGAAATCGCTTTGTGTGATGGGAATAACCCTTTAAGCCCCTGGGTCTGCAGTTGATATAATCCTGCTGCTTATGCAGCTGATTGAGTGTTTCCTTTGCAGACTCCCAAGTGCCTGTTCCTTTTTTATATAAACCACAAACACAGCACCTTGACTGCGCTCTTGCCTTAAAAGTGATTTTTTTTTTTATATGTCGCTCAGACATCATAAAAGTCTGATCATTGGGGGTCGAGCGCTCTCCACTGATCAGACTTGTATGACAATGTAATATAACCGAGAGTTCTAGATTCACTTCATTTTCCCACCGCCCTGTATCTAAATACCTAGGCTGGAACAGAGTAGCCTGTTGGCGCACCCGGGCACTGTATGTCGTGTATATACTGTATATCCATATCATGTCATGTTTCCTGTCATATATTAATGTCGGTGACTCGAGGATCTATCCTGTGTCTCTATCCCTCACCAGGCGTACACCCTACAGCACAGTAAGGAGGACCGCCTGTCGCATTTGGACTTCCTTCCAGGAGGAGAACCAGTTCTGCAGATCCTGTTTGTCCTGTATGGAGTGCTGGCGTTATCCTTCCTCTCAGGCTACTATGTTCGCTTCTCAGCCCAAGTTCTTGCGGTCCTCCTGCCATTTTCCCTACTCCTTGTAGATGGAAACCTGGGCTACTGGCACAATAACCGGCGAGTGGAGTTCTGGAATCAGATGCGTATGATCGGACAGAACGTTGGCATTTTTGGGGCAGCAGTCATTCTAGCCACCGATGGCTGATCAGGACCACTAAAAAAAAAAAAAAAATGGTGCTCAAGGGTTTCTTGTCCCCTCAACCATCAGAACTCCGGATAACCATTCTCAGACCGATAGGTTTACGCTCTAGATTGGTATAACAACATCTGGCAGGGGCCTCCGTGCCTAGCATGGTTTCATGGACATCACATCATGCCCATATACCACATTACATGCAGGAAGCCTATGTGGACATCCCTAGAACAATCCTGGGGCCACTTGCACTGCTCTCTTATATCTTCCATCATAGAGACCTATATGAACACTAAGGGGCAGAGATATCAATGTAGCAGGTTTGGTGCTATAGACACTCTTGAATTATTATAGATGTATCGCAGTTAATCCTAACAAGCCACTCCCACTATACTTAGGCCACACCCATTTTGAAAGACAATTTCCCCCAAGACATGAGAACCACTGCAAAAAGATATTTAAAGGGAATAGAATATTTGGATGTTACCATTCACCGCTGATTCTGCACGTGCGATACGGATAGTCGAGAAAACTCTGGGCTGTCTCCGTATCTCTCATTCACTTTAATGGAAAGTGACTTATAAACTGGTTCATAAGCTGCAGGATCCCCGTGTTCTAGTTCTGTATGTGATATAGTCACGCAATGCAGCACTGTGATCGTTATTGATTGGTTCTGTCTATTATGTGTCAACTTATCTGCATCCCTCACCTATAAGGCACGGTCCACACTGCGATCCTGTCATCAACATCTTACCTGTTAAACTCGCCTGACCGCTCAATGGCCGCAGCTGTCCAGAGTTCGTTCCTGTTCTCTTCTTTCCTGAAGTCCTCCTCTGTCGGTAAATATCGTCGTTTAAACTTTTCCCGCCTTTTATGGTAATTATTTTTCCCTCTGGGATGCAGCTTCTTAACCACGCCCACTGCCACCACCTGTCCGGCCCTGACTGGCTAAGGAGCGGTCAATCAAAAAGAAGGAGGTGGAGTCCACTCTGAGACACTGGAGGAATGAAAACCTGACTCTTTTCAGATGAAGATTTGACTCTTTTCTGCTCATTTGCATACGGCGTGGGACCACTGAAAAATGGAATACTAAAGCTACAGAGCTTACTTAGAACATATTTATAGCTTAGATGACAATGATTTTTCACCAGGTATTGCTGGCTTTATAGCTAAAATGCTGGTGACAGGTTCCCTTTAAAAGTGTCTATAGGGCTTCATTAGCCCAACAGAGGCCAAAAGAGTGTCGCGTTGGGCTGGTATTTGTCGATATACCTCTTTTTGTAGGATGGAATAACATAGTAGACTAAGCTATTCCATCCTGAGCGATTACGCAAAAAAAGTATACTTTAAAAAAAAAAAAAAAAACATGGAGCCTTTATGTGACGGATGGCACCTGGCAGAGGTATACGTTACATGTACATGTTGGGCTGTTTCCCCAGGGTCGAAGTCCTCGGCCTGGGGAAGCACCTGACATCACTGTCTATATATGGGTAGTGATGTCAGGGGCTGGAGGAGCCCCTAAAGTCATTGTCAATATATGACTGGAATCCCCAGGCCGAGCGCTACCTGATGCACTGGACGGGGGTCCAGCATCTCTAAGTTCCTAACGTCACTGTCCATCTATGCACAGTGACGTCAGGAGTGTCACCAGGCACAGCACTTAAAGTAGCACTCCGCCCAGGGAGCTCGGGCAACATATCCTACTGTAAGTTTATACAATGGGATACATCGCCATCGTCCATCAAAGGTCTGTGACGGAAGGAAAAAACGATATGTGAATCAGGCCTAAGGGTCGTCTTGTGCTATGTCATTCATTGTGTATTTATAGATGTCAACACCCTATAAAAGTCATATATAGGACTAGACTACAGTATTGTGTTTATACTACATTACACAAAGTGTATTAGACTGGAGAACCAGCATGCACTGCAATAGGAAATGACCCTCCCGATCCAGCGCCTGTCTCCTGCCATAATCCCGGCTGTAAGGAGCAGGGGGGGGGGGGGGGGTAGAGACATGTAAAGGACGCTACATACAACTGCGCCATTCACCATAGTCTACTGACGTCCATTATTAGGCAACAGCAGAGTCTATGGGGAAAGTCTCAGATTAGTCAGTCCTTGCACTTCACGACTCACGTTTTATAGCTTTGGCACCTGGAAAGTTGCGTTACATTGTACATTCACCTGTGAACATCATTTCATAGTTTAGATTTATATGAAATACAAACAACCTGTTGAGTCACTTTGTATATACATGACTTATGTTGCACTAATGCTTAAAGTATAACGCAGAGCTGCATTCACAATTCTGCTGGTTGCTATTGGAAGTTGACACCAAGCTTGTTGTCAGACACACCCCCTACAGCTTAGCTAAGCTCCTATAATACAGGGGGACATTTACGGTAGTTTTTACTACTTCACGTTACTGTACAGTGCCTGGTGCAAAGACTACACTTCCCAGAATGCAAGTCACCAGAAGAATTCCTGTGCAGACATTGAACAAGAAAGGGATGCTGGGAGGTTTATGCTCTGAAGCACGCAGAATTGCGAGTGCAGCTCTGGAAGATAATACAGGCTGTAACTCCGGACCAGTACAAGATAAGTAATGTATTAAAGTGACTCCACTATACATGTCATACACTGACTGTACCTTCTCTATAGCCTTCAGTCTCAGCGGAGAACATCCAGGGTAACCAGTCATTGGGCCCCAGTTTAGCATGCCTTTTGTGCCTTTTAGTCTGGGAATGTGTATGTACATTCATATGTTTGTTCTTATAATGTCACAAGTCTTTGTAGGAAAATGGAATAAATTATCTTTTTTTTTTTCATTGATACATATCAGCGTTAATTATTTATGATTGACTGTATGGTTTCACCACTGTCTTAAAAGGAATTATCTCCTTATAGACCCCCCTTTTACATGGGCTGGTTTCAGGAAACGCAGTTCTTAAACTGTTTATTTTGTCTATAGGGCATATTGTCATCCTTTAATATGAATGACTAGACTGTAATACTGCGCTTCCCCTGCAGTGGCCACTGGAGAGGAAATGTGGCTACCCACAGTGATCAACTTATGGGCGGGCCGACATCTGTTTAAAAAGGGGGTGGCCCTGTTGAGACACCCCATTTAAAAGTCTGTTTTAGGTTCCCCTACAGAACTAACATGGGGGAATTTGGGGTCACTACTGATCTTTCTCTGCAAGCAGCACCTTAGATCTTTATCTGCTTGACCCCTGGAAGTATGATGTGTGGAGGGGAGATGGGTGGCCTTCTTTAAGTTCAATTAGTCTGGTATTGCAACTTCTCTCCAATTAAGTGAAGGGTGCAGAGTTGCAATACCAGACACAGCCATGGATAAGGGTGGCGCTGTTGATGGGGGGGAAAAAAAAAAAAAAAAAAGACCATCTGTACAATCTTGCAGCCCCTATAAATGGGTTATATGAAGGTAAGATTAGTGTATACACTGCAGCATTTGTTACGTGTCACAGAAGACATTTTAAAGGGATGACCATTTATTACAGCACCGTATTATTCTCGAGATCAGATGGAGAAGCAATAAGTCTTTAAATACATAGTTGTAATAACATAAATCTGTTACCCGCCGACTCCTGTTTAATCTCATGTGTATACAGTACATTAGGATTCGAGCTATACATCTGTATGGCAGTGTGTTGTAGTACTGGTGATTGTCCAGCAGGTGCCGTCAGTCTCTGTCATGTGATGAGGCTTTTGCAGAATGAATCGGGCAGACTCTTTGCATGGTTCACCAGTTCATATGAATCTCTGATATCTGCCAGACCCAACCAGAAAAATATCCACTGCTTGTTTGAAAAGCTGCCGTCGCTGTTCTTAAAATACCTGTATCAATATAAGCATGTGTATTAGTGAATAGGAAGAGTAAGGACTATGAGGTCTATACTAAAATATGGCACCATCTTATACACTTTAATGAAGTTGCAATACCTGACACAGCCTATGGACAAATGTGGCGCTGTTTCTGTAAGAAAGCAGCCATGTTTTTCTAACCTTATACAACTCTTTTAGTATGGATACATGGAACTGACCATAACACATCACCCTTCTTCTCTTTGACAGAATACAGGCCTGTATTCTGCTGCCAGCGCTGTGTAGAGCAGCTGCAGGGAGTTTGGTTTCCCCATACCTACCCCATACTCTACCCTTTTTCCAAATTGTCTCTGCAATGCGTTTCCCTACTATATACCTTACAAAAACTTTTGCTTTGCTGCTTACGTTCCCTTTTGAACATCACTTTACATCTGATTCAAATACTTGTCTTGTACTGATCCTGATTTACAGCCTGTATTATGCTCCAGAGCTGCATTCACAATTCTGTTATTGGAAACCGTCACCGAGGATGTTGTCAGACACGCCCACTAAAAGGTTAGCTGAGCTCCTATAATGCAGGATGGGCATTTACATTTTCCTATATCAGATTACTGTAAACTACATGTCCCAGAATGCAAATCACCATAACAATGTCTGTGCGGATATAGAGCCATCAATGAATGCTGGGACATTTCAGCTCTGAAGCCAGCAGGATTGTGAGTGCAGCTCTGGAGTATAACTCAGGATCACTACAAGATAAGCAATGCATGTGCACAGTGGCTCCACCAGCAGAATAGTGAGTTCAGCTCTGGAGTATAACACAGGATGTAACGCAGAATTTGTACACGATATGTAATGTATTCACAGTTACTCAAAGATGGGTGTACAATTTAACATACAGATGAAGCAGAGCTGTGTTTGTTCTTTAACTGTTGCACACAGTGCTTATTCATTAGCTTTACCTGTAGACTTATGAGCCACAGAAAACACAATAAGTTTTGCCAAAAAGCAAATTCCGCTTTGCAACATCTGCATATTCTAAGAAAATGACATTCTGTTTACACTATGGACAGATGAAGGGTGCCACCTATTATCGATCTATGGTGCTTTTCCTGCCTGATCTCTTCTTACCAGGAATTAATAGGATTAGTAGCTCGTGATCTCCAGAACAGCGTCTGCAGGTCTTGTCTCACACATTCCCACAGCATCTGGCCGGATCCCTGCCCTTGTCTCCCAGAACTGACCACGAACTTGTCCAGATAAGGGGTTCCTCCCAGCACCGGCTCTGTGGTTATGATAGCAGCTGCATTATACCTGTAGGAACATTTATAGGGTTACTCATTGCGGCCGCGACATCCTGTCCGTCATTGAATATTTGGAGATGACAAAACGGGGTTGCTTTTTTTTTTTTCTGAAACATCGCCGCTCTTGTCCATGGCTATCGATCAACCTCATTCACGACAAAAATGCTGAGATGCAATACCAGATACAGCCAAGGATAAAAGGGTGGCGCTGTTTCGGGGGGGGATACCCTTTTTTTCTAATGCTGGAAACCCCATAATGACCATTAGATAAGGTGTCTCTATAGCAGGACAGATTGCTTTACCCTTCCGATAGATACACAGAGTGCAGTCTCTTCGCCACGTTGCTGATATAATTTTCCTTCAGCTTTTTCTGGAAAGATCTGTTCACCAGGGAGATGAGGCGATCGCTGTCTACGTCCTGCAGGGAATCAAACCTCAGCATTCGTTCTGCGTTCTTAAAAAGGGTCCCAGAACCTATGCAGGACACAAGGTGAGGGGTCAAGACAGATGTTTGAGTGAGTTTGTCATCTGGTTCTAGTCTCCAGTGCCGCTGTTCCAAATATCTCACCCTAAACATCACACAATTTCCATCCTGCCTCTTATACCTTATTATGTACGTTTGGTGGGCACATGAAGGTGGCGCTTTAGGGCGGGCGGGGGTAACATGATCATTATTCAGCACATCCATCACGTCATTCCCTTCCCATAAACAACAGCCCACAGATATTGAAATCTATGGACCCTGTGAAGGTGTCGAAGGGGGATATTATTTTATTAAATCCCATACCATACATTTGGGGGGGGGGGGGGGGTCGGTCACTGGGGAAGGCAAATTGGGACTAAGATTAGTGGGCACCTTGCTTACATATTTATTTAAAGGGGTTGTTCAGGATTAGAAGAACATGGCTGCTTTCTTCCAAAAACAGTGCCACACCTGTCTTTGGGTTGTGTCTGGTATTGCAGCTCAGCTCCACGGAAGTGAATGGGACTGAGGTGCAATACCACACCGAACCTGTGAACATGTGTGGCGCCGTTTATGGAAAAAAGCAGCCAAGTTCTTCTAATCCTGGACAACCCCTTTAGGTCAAGAGTACTCGTTGCTATCCCCAATTTCGTTTCCATAATCCATATATTAAATTCCGACAAGCTTGGAGCTCCTGTAGAGAGGGGATCCCCGCACAGGTACACCCATCTATTAAAATAAGAGATGCAGCCAACTTGGCATGGGCCCCCTCTCTCTCGAGACCCTATAGCAACTACTAAGGCTTCCTCTATGGTGTGTACCCTTGGAAGCTGCCCAGTAAAGTTAGATGACATATTCGGCTCTGCTATGTCTTTAAATCTATTCACGTCGTACCTTTGTTGCTGAAAAGCTCGCTAAGTAGAGTACGGGCGGATGTGATGACAGCAGAAGAAGAAGGAGGCAGGCGGTTCAGAAGATCCACAATGACCGTCACTTGTTGGCGTTGTCTTTCGCTCATCCATACCGCGTTCCTCATCAGTTCTAAGTCTGCTGGAAGATTCACGTGTCCGACAACCTGCAGATTATACCGAGGTTACAATAGTGCTGATGGGAAAGGCAGGGAGCTTGTACTATGTACCCAAAACCTTGTTTGTTCTTGTTGTGCAAGTGTCTATTTGCTATTTTCTGACATTTCCCAAAAACAAAATGAGATGTCGCTATTTACTTGTTCTAAAGACCATAGTACATAGTTACAGATGTAGCAGAGTCAAGATTGTCATTTGACATCACTTATTGTGATATCCTGATATATTTTTCGGATTTTCCACTAGGCAAGTCTACAATTATTATGTTGCACAAAAGAAGAAAACGCGCCACCATTGTCCAAACAATGTATCTGGTATTGCATCTCCGTCCCATTTAAGTGAATGGGACTGAGCTGCAATACCAGATACAGCCTGAGGACAAAAGTGGCGCTATTTCTGGAAGAAAGCAGCCATGTGAACCCTCCTTCAGACCCATGTCAATGCTGCTTACATTTTCACTCAGGTCCTTCAGACCACCAGCTATATTAAGGAAGATGATCTTCAGTGGATTCAAGACCCTTGAGATGCTGGTGGTGACTTCCAAGGAGTCTAGAAGAACAGAACGGCCAGAAGGAGTCTCTCCAATGGGACATAGAATAGGAATGTTACCGGAGTTAAGGCACCAGGTCAGTAGTTCAATGTCCATGGCTGAAACCGTTCCATAGCTAAGAGAGAAGATGACATCTGTGTTAGAGTGGGAGATTTACTAAAACTGGTGCAAAGAGAAAAAAAATGGAGCAGTTGCCTATAGCAACCAACGAGATTCCACCTTTCATTTTTCAAAGGCCCTTTGGAAAAAGAAAGCAGTGACCTGATTGGTTGATATCGGCAACTTCTCCACCAGCTTTGATAAATCGTATTATTTATAAAGCCATGTCACTGAGGTACAGGAAACCTCTCATAGTCCTACACTTGGGTCCTGTGAGGGGCCGACTTGAAAATTAGCCAATTGCAGGATTGTATGATGTCTGCGGCCACCATCTCCTGTTTAGGTGGCCATACACATAAGATTTAGATCGGCTGAAATGTGCCCAATCAATCGTCAGTGCGATCCTTCATACGAACGATCCCACCAGCAACATGCTGGACTAAACTGGCAGACCTGGGAGAAAAACACAACAGAGTGGGCTGAATTCTGCCGATCATGCCATACACTTGAATTTTCAGCCAACCACGTCCGAAAAAGTCCAACCTAAATGATCATATTTTTGGCAGACAATGGTCTGGCGGCGGTCATCGAGAATAATTTTCAAGCGGTGGTTGGCCGAAATGGCCAAAAATCGCCCATTTCGGCCCACAATTATCTTATGCTTGGGCTATTTTAGATATTCTTAACATGCATGGTTGACCCTGAAGGTAGACGGAGATTAAGGGTATGTTCACACGCAGTGGTTTCAGACGTAATTCGGGTGTATTACGAATTACGCCTGAAAAAACGCCCCTAACACGCCTACAAACATCTGCCCATTGCTTTCAATGGGAATTACGATGCTCTGTTCCCATGAGCCTTTATTTTACGCATCGCTGTCAAAATACGGCGCGTAAAACGGCTCCAAAAACGGCCGTAAAAAACGTGAGTTGTTAAAAAAATGTCTGAAAATCAGGAGCTGTATTCGCCTGAAAACAGCTCCGTATTTTCAGACATTTCTGGTCACTGCGTGTGAACATACCCTAATAGATGCCAGTCTCTCTTGGCACCACCTATCTCAGGGGAAAATTGTGGAACCAGCCTTCCTAACCTAATCAGGTGAGGGTCTGGCAGCCTCAATAGATGGTTGCCAGCAGACCAGCCGAGACTATGGGCAGATAAATTCCCCCACAAGTAATTTCCAATGTTTTTGTGCCAGACCCCCACAGTATAGACCATCAACGGACTACTTTCGGGATACCAGACTAAAGAATTTTGTCAAAGTATTATAAATTTACATCATGGGGGATCACTTGTTCATGATCTTTAGTATCACTACCAAGTGAGTTAAAAGTAGGGAACCCCTCAAACCACCATGGCTGTCAAAGCATGCTGGGAGTTGTAGTTGTGCCACAATCTTGGGACCACTGATTTTGAGCATTTTAGTGGTTCCTAAATTTTGGCCGACTAAGAGAAAGATAGTTATAAAGAGTGTGGATAGTACCAGCCATCTTGTTCACGAGCGGTCAGCACAGATCCTCCATTGAAAAAGGGCAAAGCAGTGCCAGAGTTGGTATGGATAGCATCCACCAAAGTTTGGCAGTTGTGGACAAGCAAAGATTTGGCATCGTGAGCTGAAGGACGGGCACAATATGTGCTGGGCAGCCCCATCACCACCAATGGCTTCATGTCCATCCTCTGGAGAAAGGACAGTGCGAATGCAACGCTGGTCAAGGACCTCTTGCAGGTGAAGACATTTTCATCCACCTAAGAGAAATCATACAGGATTATAAGAGACCATACAGGTCCAAGATTGAATAGGACTATTTCTTACTTTCAAGTTATTGGAACTGAGATGCAATACCAAAGCTAGCCTGTGGCCAAGAGTGGCACTGTTTCTAACAATTGACAACCCATTTAAACCAGATTTTCCATTTGGGGCAAATTTAGATCACAATCCGGCATCAATCGACTGTTTAACCCATTCTATAATACTACATAACTGCAGTGTGGACACCTTAAATTGAACACTATTTTTTTGTTTTTTTTAATCTAAACAGGTCTAAAATTCTGTACTGATTAATTTCCTAATAATTCTTTTTAGCTGTTGTATCTCTGTTTCTCTGACGCAGAGCTCCGAGTATGTATTTTCTTTTTGGATACTCACTGTCTAGCCCCTGTGTTAATTTGGATAACTCTTCCCTCTCCCTCTCTCTGAAGCCCTAAGTAGTCCTCTCATTGATCTGCACGCACAGTGTAGTCCGCCAGATTCAAATTAACTGCGCCGATCCCTGTCCATCCTCCTTAAAGAGGCTCTGTCACCACATTATAAGTGCCCTGTCTCCTACATAAGGAGATCAGCGCTATAATGTAGGTGACAGTAATGCTTTTTATTTAATAAAACGATCTATTTTTACCACTTTATTAGCGATTTTAGATTTATGCTAATCAGCTTTCTTAATGCCCAAGTGGGCGTACTTTTACTATAGACCAAGTGGGCGTTGTACAGAGGAGTGTATGACTGACCAATCAGCATCATGCACTTCTCTCCATTCATTTAGTCACGCATAGGGATCCTTTTAGATCGCTATGTGCTGTCTTATACTAACACATTAACAATACTGAAGTGTTTAGACTGTGAATAGACATTCCACGGGATGTCTATTCACAATCCCTGCACTTCGTTACTGTTTTTGAGGTAGTTACAGCAGAGCAAGCGTAATCCCGCGAGATTACGCGGTAAATGACAGGTTACAGCGAGATTACGCTTTGCTCTGCTGTAACTACCACAGAAGCAGTAACAAAGTGCACAGATTGTGAATAGACATCCCGTGCAATGTCTATTCACTGTCTAAACACTTCAGTATTGTTAATGTGTTAGTATAAGACAGCACATACTGATCTAAAAGGATCCCTATACGCTGATTAAATGAATGGAGAGAAGTGCATGATGCTGATTGGTCACTGATTGGTCAGCGTCATACACTCCTCTGTACAACACCCACTTGGTCTGAAGTAAAAATACGCCCACTTGGGCATTAAGACACTCATTAGCATAAATCTAAAATCGCTAATAAAGTGGTGAAAATAGATTGTTTTATTAAATAAAAAGCATTACTGTCACCTACATTATAGCGCTGATCTCCTTATGTAGGAGACAGGGCACTTATAATGTGGTGACAGAGTCTCTTTAAAGAGGCTCTGTCACCACATTATAAGTTGTCTATCTTCTACATAATCTGATCGGCGCTGTAATGTAGATAACAACAGTGGTTTTTATTTTGAAAAACGATCATTCTTCACCAAGTTATGAACAATTTTAGATTTATGCTAATTAGTTTCTTAATAGACAACTGGGCGTGTTTTTACTTTTTACCAACTGGGTGTTGTACAGAGGAGCAGGGGCGTAGCTAGGGGGGGGGGCAAGCGGGGCATGTGCCCCGGGCGCAGTTCAGAGGGGGGCGCCAGCGCCCCCTCCTCCTGCACTATAATTGTACCTGTGTCGCAAGGACACATGTACAATTAGAAGCAATGAATGACCGGGCACGTTCAGAAGAGAGCAGGTCTCCATGGCTGCCGGACGGCGTGGGAGCGGGAATAAGGTGAGTTTGAATATTGTTTTTTTTAATTAATTTTTTTATTGTAATAGAAGTGTGTGGCTGTATCTGCGGGGGGGACTTTGTCTACATGGGGGGGACTTTGTCTACACGGGGGGGACTTTGTCTACGGGGGGAACTTTATCTACGGGGGGGGGGGCTGTCTATCTACGGGGGGACTATATCTACAGGGCTGGGCTATATACAGGGGGACTATATCTACAGGGCTGGGGGGCTATATACAGGGGGACTATATCTACAGGGCTGGGCTATATACAGAGGGACTATATCTACAGGGCTGGGCTATATACAGGGGGACTATATCTACAGGGCTGGGCTATATACAGGGGGACTATATCTACAGGGCTGGGCTATATACAGGGGGACTATATCTGCTGGGCTATATACAGGGGGACTATATCTACAGGGGGGCTATATACAGGGGGACTATATCTACAGGGGGGCTATATACAGGGGGACTATATCTACAGGGCTGGGCTATATACAGGGGGACTATATCTGCTGGGCTATATACAGGGGGACTATATCTACAGGGGGGCTATATACAGGGGGACTATATCTACAGGGGGGCTGTATACTGGAGTGGGCTGTCTATAGAGCACCATATACAGGGGTGGGCTATATAGTATATAGCCCCCTGTAGATACAGCCCACCCCTGTATATGGTGCTCCATAGATAGCCCCCCCTGTAGATATAGCCCAGCCCTGTAGATATAGCCCCCTGTAGATATATTCCCCCTGTATATAGCCCATCCCTGTATATAGCCCCCCTATGTATAGCCCACCCCTGTAGATATAGCCCCCTGTGTATAGCCCACCCCTGTATATAGCCCCCTCTGTAGATATAGCCCCCCTGTGTATAGCCCCCCTGTAGATATAGCCCCCCTGTAGATATAGCCCCCCCTGTAGATATAGCCCCCCCTGTAGATATAGCCCCCCTGTAGATATAGCCCCCGTGTAGATATAGCCCCCCTGTAGATATCCCAGCCCTGTAGATATGGTCCCCCTGTAGATATGGTCCCCCTGTAGATATAGCCCACCCCTGTATATAGTCCCCCTGTAGATATAGCCCACCCCTGTATATAGTATCCCACAAATAGCTCCCCCTATAGTGCTCCACAGAAAGCCCACCCCTGTATATAGCCCCCTTGTACATATAGTCCACCCCTGTATATAGTGCTCCACAGATAGCCCACCCTTGTATATAGTATATACAGGGGTGGGCTATCTGTGGAGCACTATATACAGGGGTGGACTATCTAGTGGAGCACTATATACAGGGCTGGGCTATATGTACAAGGGGGGGCTATATACAGGGGTGGGCTATCTGTGAAACACTATATACAGGGGTGGACAATATGTGGAGCATTATATACAGGGGTGGGCTATATCTACAGGGGGCTATATATAGGGTTGGGCTATACGTGGAGCACTATATACAGGGGTGGGCTATATCTACAGGGGGCTATATACAGGGGTGGGCTATCTGTAGAGCACTATAGGGGGAGTTATTTGTGGGACACTGTACCAAGGGTGGTCTGTATGGGGGCACTATCTACAGGGGGCTCTATGGCAGGCACTATCTACAGGGGTCACGGTGTGTGTGTGTGTGGGACACGGTGTATGGTGCTATTATAATTAGAGGTGCAGTGTTTGGCGCTATTATATTTAGGGGCGTTGTGTGTGGTATAATGATAACTTTATATTTATTTATAGGTGCAGAAATGTTGGAAAAGTGAGAAGCTGAAGACATGTGAGCGGCAAACTGCAAAAATGGACCGGGAGAAGTCATCATAGAGGTCTGGACCAAATGGAGAAAAAGAACTAGAATCTGAGATGTCACCGGTGAGTCACTCAATGTAAATGTTCATTCTGCCTCTAATCAGTAATGTAGTCACTGTATGATCTGCAGCGAGATGATGGGTGGAATGATTATGATAGGATTTATTTTTTGTGAAACAGCATCTCCCAGCATATCCTTACCATTGTTCGGGCCATGCTGGGAGCTGTAGTTTTACGCCGTACAAACCTATACGGCAGGCGTTGCACTAAATTGAGCTGTATTTGTGCTGGTGTTGTGTATATATATGTAATGAGCATGGTTCTGATAATAAAAGTGAAAAACTGACAGGCAAGTTAAAGTGTATGTTCACAAATGCCAGAAGTCTAGCAAGCAAAATGGGGGAGCTGGAGGCCTTGATACTGGAAGAAAATATAGATATAGTTGGTGTTGCTGAAACATGGCTGGACTCTTCACATGACTGGGCTGTAAATCTACAGGGTTTTACACTTTTTCGTAAAGACAGGACAAATAGGAAAGGTGGTGGTGTATGTCTGTATGTGAGAAGTGATATGAAGGCGAGTGTGAAAGAGACAATAGTGGGTGAAGACTGTGAGGAGGTTGAAACCTTGTGGGTGGAACTAGAAAGGGAGGTAAACACTGAAAAAATTACTTTTGGTGTAATCTATAGACCCCCCAATATAACTGAGGAGATGGAAGGTCAGATATATAAACGGATGGAGCGGGCTGCACAGGCGGGTACTGTTGTGATAATGGGAGATTTTAATTTCCGGGATATTAATTGGTGTCATGGTTCGGCTTCAACTGCAAAGGGGAGACATTTCCTCAACCTGTTGCAGGAAAATTTTATGGGCCAGTTTGTGGAAGACCCGACTAGAGGTGAAGCTCTGTTGGATCTGGTCATTTCTAATAATGCAGATCTTGTTGGGAATGTCAATGTTCGTGAAAACCTCGGTAACAGTGATCATAATATAGTTACATTTTACCTATACTGTAAAAAACAAACGCAGGCTGGGAGGGCAAAAACATTTAATTTTAAGAAAGCCAATTTCCCCAGGATGAGGGCTGCAATTCAGGATATAGACTGGGAAGAACTAATGTCAAATAATGGAACAAATGATAAATGGGAGATTTTCAAATCTACTTTGAGTTATTATAGTGCAAAATTTATTCCTACAGGTAATAAGTATAAACGACTCAAATTAAACCCCACATGGCTTACACCTTCTGTGAAAGGGGCAATACATGACAAAAAAAGGGCATTTAAAAAATACAAATCTGAGGGTACAGCTGTAGCCTTTGTAAAATATAAAGAGCTTAATAAAATCTGTAAAAATGTAATAAAATTAGCAAAAATACAAAATGAAAGGCAGGTGGCCAAGGATAGTAAAACAAATCCTAAAAAATTCTTCAAGCATATAAATGCAAAAAAGCCAAGGTCTGAACATGTAGGACCCCTAGATAATGGTAATGGGGAGTTGATCACAGGGGATCAAGAGAAGGCAGAGTTACTAAATGGGTTCTTTAGTTCTGTATATACAACAGAAGAAAGAGCAGCTGATGTAGCCGGTGCCAGTGCTGTTAATATATCAGTTGATATACTGAATTGGATGAATGTAGAGATGGTCCAAGCTAAATTAAATAAAATAAATGTGCACAAGGCTCCGGGACCAGATGGGTTACACCCTAGAATTCTTAAAGAGCTTAGTTCAGTTATTTCTGTCCCCCTTTTCATAATATTCAGAGAATCTCTAGTGACTGGTATAGTGCCAAGGGACTGGCGCAGGGCAAATGTGGTGCCTATTTTCAAAAAGGGCTCTAGGTCTTCCCCAGGTAATTATAGACCAGTAAGCTTAACATCCATCGTGGGGAAAATGTTTGAGGGGCTATTGAGGGACTATATACAGGATTATGTGACAATAAATAGCATTATAAGTGACAGCCAGCACGGTTTTACTAAGGACAGAAGTTGTCAAACTAACCTAATCTGTTTTTATGAAGAGGTGAGCAGAAGTCTAGACAGAGGGGCCGCTGTGGATTTAGTGTTTTTGGACTTTGCAAAGGCATTTGACACTGTCCCCCATAGACGCCTAATGGGTAAATTAAGGACTATAGGTTTAGAAAATATAGTTTGTAATTGGATTGAGAATTGGCTCAAGGACCGTATCCAGAGGGTTGTGGTCAATGATTCCTTCTCTGAATGGTCCCCGGTTATAAGTGGTGTACCCCAGGGTTCAGTGCTGGGACCACTATTATTCAACTTATTTATTAATGATATAGAGGAAGGGATTAATAGCACTATTTCTATTTTTGCAGATGACACCAAGCTATGTAATATAGTTCAGACTATGGAAGATGTTCATGAATTACAGGCAGATTTAAACAAACTAAGTGTTTGGGCGTCCACTTGGCAAATGAAGTTTAATGTAGATAAATGTAAAGTTATGCATCTTGGTACCAACAACCTGCATGCATCATATGTCCTAGGGGGCGCTACACTGGCGGATTCACTTGTTGAGAAGGATCTGGGTGTACTTGTAAATCATAAACTCAATAACAGCATGCAGTGTCAATCAGCTGCTTCAAAGGCCAGCAGGATATTGTCGTGTATTAAAAGAGGCATGGACTCGCGGGACAGGGATGTAATAATGCCACTTTACAAAGCATTAGTGAGGCCTCATCTAGAATATGCAGTTCAGTTCTGGGCTCCAGTTCATAGAAAGGATGCCCTGGAGTTGGAAAAAATACAAAGAAGAGCAACGAAGCTAATAAGGGGCATGGAGAATTTAAGTTATGAGGAAAGATTGAAAGAATTAAACCTATTTAGCCTTGAAAAAAGAAGACTAAGGGGGGACATGATTAACTTATATAAATATATTAATGGCACATACAAAAAATATGGTGAAATCCTGTTCCTTGTAAAACCCCCTCAAAAAACAAGGGGGCACTCCCTCCGTCTGGAGAAAAAAAGGTTCAAGCTGCAGAGGCGACAAGGCTTCTTTACAGTGAGAACTGTGAATTTATGGAATAGCCTACCGCAGGAGCTGGTCACAGCAGGGACAGTAGATGGCTTTAAAAAAGGGTTAGATAATTTCCTAGAACAAAAAAATATTAGCTCCTATGTGTAGAAATTTTTCCTTCCCTTTTCCCTTCCCTTGGTTGAACTTGATGGACATGTGTCTTTTTTCAGCCGTACTAACTATGTAACTATGTAACTATGTAACTATATTGCTTGTGAAATGTACAAATAATTTTATGCTCGCGTTACATAAAAAGAAATGACACGTCGATTGGTAGAGAAAACAAACACGGCGAGGGGGAAGGAGATGTTGGGGGGGGGGGCGCCAAACTGAATCTTTGCCCCGGGTGCTGGAGAACCTAGCTACGCCTCTGCAGAGGAGTGTATGAGGCTGACCAATCAGTGACATACACTTCTCATTGTTCCAGCCCAGCATGATCCACAGCACAGTGTGATTAGATTGTGCAGTGAAAGAAGCTAGGCTGGAACAATGAGAAGTGTATGTCACTGATTGGTCACTGATTGGTCAGCCTCATACACTCCTCTGTACAACGCCCAGTTGGTAAAAAGTAAAAACACGCCCAGTTGTCTATTAAGAAACTAATTAGCATAAATCTAAAATTGCTCATAACTTGCTCAAAAATGATAGTTTTTCTAAATAAAAACCACTGCTGTTATCTACATTACAGCGCCAATCAGATTATGTAGAAAATAGAGCATTTATAATCTGGTGACAGAACCTCTTTAAGTCACAGCCTTTCCCTCTAAGCCACACCCCTTGCCGGATAAATTGCAAAAAGTGTCTAAAACTTTCTATAAATGTGGCACAGGCAGGTGCTCCAGAATTCTGGTGCATTTTGATTAGTGGATCTGCCCCATTGGGATATACATAACACATGGACATACTCCCCTCTGCTGCGCTGGCCAGCTCTGTTACATCTGTATAATTAACAATGGATATACAATAATAGGATCTCTCACATTCTAAAGCTCAACAAATGGAAACAATTTGCTGTTGTTCTGGAAACAGTGCCTAGATAGATAGATAGATAGATAGATATGGGATATATAGATAGATAGATAGATAGATAGATAGATAGATAGATAGATAGAACGAACCGTGTAACAGAAACCATCACCCATTTTTCTATTTGCTCTATAGTTGACTGGGTTCATTCAGAAGCCTCACATGTATAACTAAATGTCATGGGATTTCCTCACAGATGCTGCCGCTACATATCCATAGTACAAGGTCACTCCTCATAGATGGTTTTCTCAGTAGCTTCCTATCACTATATTCTTCGTGTCACTGCGTAATTAATTTCTTTGTCTAGTATCATATTTTCACACTTAGTTTTTTTTTCTCCTGTGACATTATTTCTTTCATCTTGGTCTTGTTAGCCACCAAAGTTATCGATCAAAAATTCTGGTGGGGTTGAGATAGGGAGAATGGCATATAATATGATATAGTCACAATTCGCCAGTATAAAGCTTACATGGACATATAAATCTTACAGCAAAGGTAATATTCTCAATGACATTTCCATTCAAGTCCTGTATAATGCATTATTTCTGTTGCCGTTTTATAGGAACAACTTTCAGGACTGCTAAAATTACGTAAGACAAAGTGTTGGTGGAGTCATGTAAATTACCATTAAAGATTCCCATGACCATCTGCTTACATGTCTGGTAATAGGATGTGTCTATTCACTCTGGTTCATTGTATTGCACAAAGCAAATGGTCAAAGGGTGAAAGAAAAGTTCATTTAGAAGTTAGGAACGTTCACAAGTTAAGCAGCTAAAAGTATTCCAGTGTGGGAAAGGTGAAAGAACCAAAGGACACGGCTGTAGAGCAAGCATGATCCCGGAACGTGAAGGACTGCTGCTGACTCTGCAGTAAAATGGAGATTATATTCTGAGATTTTTTGAAACTTTTTTAATTGTATATTTTGTTTTTTTATTGTATTCATTGATATTGTCTCTTTCTTTTGTAGGTTTGGCCAAATGTGAATGAGAGATCATCTACTATTCTAAAAGACAGCACAGGACTGTAGACGGACTACGACCACCCAGGAACATAGCCATGAATAAAAAAGTGGGCCTCATAAAGGTGCAACTCCAAATGACCTTATTACAAATATTTTAATCTATTGGCAGCCATAAAGGACATAATGGATCAGTTGTGTAATGAGTCCATTAGGTGTTCATTTTTTTTCAGTAAGGAATAGTGCAGCAGATTATGCAATTCTGACCAGCAACGGAAACCTAAATGAATGGAGCGGTAGTAACCCCTGTGAAACATTTTGATTATTGGTCTACAGCCTCGTCCTTTATATGGTCCTTACATGCCTTGGTGGTTCCCAAATGATAGGTCATATTTATTGTTTTCGATATTTAGTTTTAGAATATCAAAAATAATAGAAGAAATAACCCCCAAAAAAACATTCCTCAATAAAAACCAGAAGAACTTTTTGTAGGAAGGACTATTACTTCCAGCACATCGCCTAATTGATGGGACTTACCTCAACAACTGCAAAGAGCTTTTGATAAGTGGAATGCATCTCCTGGAACTGTGCAAGCCAATGACGTGCCTCACTGGGTGTCCCACCACACTCTCGTAAGAAAGCTCGAATGTCCCTCCGCACCAAGGAACGGTCAACCATTGAGGAGATGCCACCTGGCTCCTTAGGGGCCTTCTGTTGATTAGATGCATTGTTTAGTTCTTCATGGGAGGGCTCATCCCTAGTTCTAACACGTTGATGGAGCACAGAGCCTCTTCCACCACTTAAGAAACGAGAATTACGGAGGGACAACGTTGAAATTCCCTGTACAGCTGTCATGAAGACTCAGGTCTGTGTCACACGTTGTCTTTTCACTGTTGATTTAACTTATCCAGAATTTATTGAGCACTATTTTATACTTCTTCTTCAGGAAACTTTTTGTGTCCAGTGACTGTCTCACGCTCTATTGCTTATCTTATATGGTCAAGGCTGTGTGACATCAGTAGAGGTGGGGCTTGGCTTTGGATTCAGAGATGACTAGAGGCTTTAGGTTTAAGAGGTGGCTACTGGACAGTGTAGGTCCCTCTATGGAGCAGTAACAGTCCATAATTGGGTTATAATAAGGATATAACATTTATTTTGGTTGAAAAATTGGCAAAATTAATTTGGACATCCATAGAAGTTTACGCACATTACCGATTTTTATGTCCTACCATCATGATTGAGGTCAAGGAGTCTTCTTAGTCTCCAAAACTGGACATAGTGATTCATGGTCTGGAGATCTCAGTATCTCATATCAGATAAAGGATATACGTGAGGATAAAGTAGGATACCGGAGGTTACTCTTGTAGACCCATGTACAGGAACGTCATATTATAGAACTTAATCTCTTAATTTAATCTAAGGAGAAATTCTGTAATGAGAAAGCTTTATTCTCTCGAGTGTCTTCCCAGGCAATGTCACTTATCCGTCCGCTTTGTCTATAAATCATACTTACAAGTGTTTAATGCACATATTTGCCTTGTAACGGAAAATCACAGGATAAAAACCTAAAACAAGCATCTGTTGGAGCTACAGCTGAAAAAAAACTTTTTTTCTTATCAGTATAAAACTGATAATGATTTACTGCCAACAGAGATAAAACGTTGCAAGGTTTCAGAAGGGAGGAGGAAAGGGCAACCTGATTTTGGCAGCTTCTGAAATCGAACCTTGAATTTCAAGCCTGCTGCATCAAAATTAAAGGGTTTGGCTATCGTTTTTGAATCCATTAATGATGTTGATAGATATAAAATAACTATTGGCCAACTATCACTCCTATTCTCCCCATAAAATGCACATTTGGTTCTATGAAAGTGTATGTTCACGTTCATGGAAGAGGTAGTGAATTGGTCGCCAGACATTAGAAGGGCTGCTTCATTCATTGGGTGGGATAAATAAATTGGTTGTAAAAATTTGGAGACCACCATTCACGTGAGATTTTTGTTGGACGACACTGAAAAAGACAAGTGATTTTTATCAGTGTAAGTTGTACAAGCAGAGGTTCAGTGTAAAGTGTATATATATATATATATATATATATATACAGTGTGTATGATGGATGATATGCAGGTACTATGTGTGGTGGAGCCTAGGCTCAGAGTGAGATCAGCGTCCCAAGATACCAGGGGATGCAATAATGAGCCCCAAAGGTCCAGCATAAGACATCCCCATTTGGAGGTCACTTTGGAGCCAACCACTTGCCACTTGCCACTTATGGTTGATGCATAAGAAATGTCCTGTGTGTAGAATGGTACCACCAAAGATTATGATGCAAATACAAATGGACGTTCACATCTTCTGTATAGATGGAGGGAGGGCGCTCAGAATCATCTGCTCTGGTGGGCACCAGGAGCCCCAGTCCGACGCTGCATAGGCTAGATGAGGGCACAGGCTGACAATAGGTTGGATGATAGTATGTTTGATGGGGTAAAGTCAAGAAGTATGGGGCAAATTCAGACTGGCAGTATGCGTCATGAGGGTTACAGGGTGGAAGTAATTTCTGGGCAATGACTGGCAGCAAAGTAAATATGTGTGATTGGATATAGGGTAAAGGAATAGTGGGCACAAGCGGCATTATGTGTGTTTGGGTACAGTCGGGTAGTCTTAGTGACTGGGGGCACTGGCTTAGAGTATGTGTGATGGGTATGCAGGTTGGAGATGGAGGGCACATGTTGTGATATGTGATGAGGGGCACAACATGGCTCTATCTGTGTTTTTATGTAAATTTCCTCTGTTATTCCTATTACCTGCCAACATTTCTCATTATTTCCTTGTCCTTGTTATATAGGTCAAAGATTGTTCTCTAAAGTGCCAACTTTTCACCCCCGACTCCTGTTTTGTAACTTTTTGGGAAAGAGTTTCTAACTCCCTGATGTTTTTGTAGATTCCTATTAAGGAGATAGTACATTAATTATCACGTTCTTGGTGGATTCTCACTGCAGTTATTATCTCCCGCCTGTCACTAGATTATATCTTTGTTCTCTTGGCATCGTCCGTTTGTCCTAGCCTCCTGCCCACCCTTGTATTTGCCCCCTCCCCTCTGTATTTGCTGATAAAACACCATATGATTACACAGTCACGCGGTTTTGCTCTTTTTACACAGAAATACTATCCAAGTTGCGAATACACAAATATATTTTGGATGGCTATCAGGTCATTTGGGAAGTAAAGAACGTAACAGGACATTTGGATTGATAGTAAGTCAATAAAACAGAACGTTATATTCCTGTTCCATCCTCACTTTACCATTCCTGCATGACAATCATTAATAAAATCCTACACTGACAATTCATTGATCTTGAATCTACAACATGAATATCTCCGGCAACCCTGCATTGTCTTAAAGGGGTCAATCCATTTGGACAATCTCTTTTTGTTATAAGGGTCCCCCAAAAATAAGCTGATCACTGGGTTTCTTGCCGCTGGGACCCCCAGTGATCTGCTGTAATCTGTAGGGGAGCCCGGCAGCAAGTAATCAATTCCCGTGCAGCACCACCACAGGGGAAATTAAGTATTACATGGTGCCCAATGAAATCAATAGGCTTTCGATTTAATGCTTGGACATTTTGGGTACTCCAGAGAGAGAGAGAGAATGAGAGAAAGAATAATGGATGCCTCTCGAAGGGAGTTGTGAGCCTGTGTGATCGTCAAAAGAAGGTTGTCATTGAATGACAGCAAGCCGAGATCTTGAAAATTCAATCAAGACAACCCCTGTAAATGTGCTCTAATATGGAATTCATAGAGGCCATGTCATAGAGGGGTTCCGCAGCTTGGGATTTTCCCTATATAATATAGCAGCAAGGGCATATATACCATAGCCAGACCATGTGGGTGCTGGGGACCCTTGGAGAGAGGGGACCTAACTCTAAATTGGTCCCATCCAATTTGCAACTTTCCCGCACCAGAAGAAATGCATTGTTAGCAAGTAAATGGGGACATTTCAAAATGGTCATAAAATGGTTATGGAGGAGTAAACAAATATTAGGCTCTTCTGTCCCGGGTGGCAAAAAATGGGAACATAGTGGGGCCCTTCAAAATGATCAGTTCCCCCTGCCAATATCAGTTGATTGCCAGGGAGGCTACAAGAGAGGGTTGTCCTCACCGTTTAATTTCGACTTTTTCTTATTTTATCTTTATTTGTTGTTGTGTGTTCTCATCCAAGGTCTCCAGTTCATGAAAACATTGATTTCTCTTTCATCTGTTGTATATTTGTTTGTAGTTTTTGCCAGGAACTAGACCAGAAAAAGGGAAAGAAATACACAGAAATAAGTTTACTTTGTGTTTTTGTGTTGTTTTCTACTTTTATTTTTCTTGGCACAGCTCTATATGATCTCCGTGGCATTGGCTGCGGACTTAGGTGGTTATAAATGGACATATGCATATCTTGTATGGATCCTGAGTTACAGAATGCTTTATACTCCAGAGCTGCATTCACAATTATGCTGGTTGTTATTGAATACCGTCAACAAGCTTGTTGAGGGAGCTGCCCCTAATAGTTTAGCAGAGCTTCATCTTGGCTCCCAGGCAATGAGGGTGACCCTTACGTCATGTGTTTTTACTATACTAAGTTCACATTTAAAGAGCTTCTGTGCCCAGTTTCGCCTACAAAAACAAGGAATAGTTTTTGATATTTTTTACCATAAAAATTGTTAGCTGGTACCCCAATGCCAATCTTTTAAGATCTAGCATGAGGACTATGCCCCATTGATGCTGGCTCCAAAGTGACGTCACATCATACAGTTAAATGACAAAAAAATCTGTCTGGCTGTGGTTACTACTGGTGATAGCTTCCTGCTTATGGATTTATACAGCCACCTTTGAACTCAGTGGTAGCCATACAAATCTTTATGCAGTTAGCTATCAGTGGGATCCATACAAATCTTTATGCAGTTAGCTATCAGTGGGATCCATACAAATCTTTATGCAGTTAGCTATCAGTGGGAGCTATACAGATCTATATGTAGTTAGTTCTCAATGGGAGGTATACAAATCTTTATGCAGTTAGCTCTCAGTGGGAGCTATACAAATCTATATGCAGTTAGCTCTCAGTGGGAGCTATACAAATCTATATGTAGTTAGTTCTCAATGGGAGCTATACAAATCTTTATGCACTTAGCTCTCAGTGGGAGCTGTACAAATCTTTATACAGTTAGCTCTCAGTGGGAGCTGTACAAATCTATATACAGTTAGCTCTCAGTGGGAGCTATACAAATCTTTATGCAGTTAGCTCTCATTAGGAGCTATACAAAGCTTTATGCAGTTCGCTCTCAGTGGGAGCTATAAAAATCTTTATGCAGTTAGCTCTCAGTGGGAGCTATACAAATCTTTATGCAGTTAGCACTCAGTGGGAGCTATACAAATCTTTATGAAGTTAGCTCTTAGTGTGAGCTATACAAATCTTTATGCAGTTAGCTCTCAGTGGGAGCTATACAAATCTTTATGCAGTTAGCTCTCAGTGGGAGCTATACAAATCTTTATGCAGTTAGCTCTCAGTGGGAGCTATACAAATCTTTATGCAGTTAGCACTCAGTGGGAGCTATACAAATCTTTATGAAGTTAGCTCTCAGTGTGAGCTATGCAAATCTTTATGCAGTTAGCGATCAGTGGGAGCTATGCAAATCTTTATGCAGTTAGCGATCAGTGGGAGCTATACAAATCTTTATGCAGTTCTCTCTCAATGGGAGCTATACAAATCTATATGCAGTTAGTTCTCAATGGGAGCTATACAAATCTTTATGCAGTTAGTTCTCAGTGGGAGCTATACAAATTTATATGCAGTTAGTTCTCAATGGGAGCTATACAAATCTTTATGCAGTTAGCTCTCAGTGGGAGCTATACAAATCTATATACAGTTAGCTCTCAGTGGGAGCTATGCAAATCTTTATGCAGTTAGCTCTCAGTGGGAGCTATGCAAAGCTTTATGCAGTTCGCTCTCAGTGGGAGCTATAAAAATCTTTATGCAGTTAGCTCTCAGTGGGAGCTATACAAATATATATACAGTTAGCTCTCAGTGGGAGCTATGCAAATCTTTATGCAGTTAGCTCTCAGTGGGAGCTATACAAAGCTTTATGCAGTTCGCTCTCAGTGGGAGCTATAAAAATCTTTATGCAGTTAGCTCTCAGTGGGAGTTATGCAAATCTGTATGCAGTTAGCGCTCAGTGGGAGCTATACAAATCTGTATGCAGTTAGCGCTCAATGGGAGCTATACAAATCTTTATGCAGTTATCTCTCAGTGGGAGCTATACAAATCTTTATGCAGTTAGCTCTCAGTGGGAGCTATACAAATCTTTATGCAGTTAGCTCTCAGTGGGAGCTATACAAATCTTTATGCAGTTAGCTCTCAGTGGGAGCTATACAAATCTATATACAGTTAGCTCTCAGTGGGAGCTATGCAAATCTTTATGCAGTTAGCTCTCAGTGGAAGCTGTTTTTGTGGAAAGAAAGCAGTTAATGTTCAGAGCCTGTCCAGATTATCAGCAGGTCATCAATGTACCGGAAATATGCTAGAGGTTTAGTTGCGCAGGTTGATAAAAACTCGTCCTCTAGTTTGGCCATGAACAGGTTAGCATATTCTGGTCAAATTCTGCTACCCATAGCACTACCCATACATTGCAGATATATGTCTTTGTCAAATGAAAAATAATTGTGATGGAGTACGAACCTGATGAGTGGTAGGGCTGGCACTGTCGCTAGATTGTTCTTTAGAAGAAGGTGTTGACATGCGGCTATGCCATCCTCATGGGGGGTGTTAGAATACAGAGACTCCACATCCATAGTTGCCAATATTGTTCTCTCTGGTAGTGGACCTAGGGCTGAGGGTTTGCAGAGGACGTCTGTAGTGACCTGGACATAACTGGGTGTGCACCTCACCAAGGGCTTTAGAAGATTTTCCACCCAGCCAGAAATATTCTCAGTTAAAGTCCCAACGCCTGAAATGATTTGTCTCCCTGGATTGCCTTCTTTATGTATTTTGGGTAACCTGTAGAATGTTCCCATTCTGGGATTGTCTGGTATAAGGTCCAGTACACTGTCTGGCACAGCGTTAAAACTATTGATGATAGGTGTATTGTTTGGTGGGGTCTTCATTAAGGAGGCTATGTCACCACATTATAAGTGGCCTATATTGTACATGATGTGATCGGCGCTGTAATGTAGATTACAGCAGAGTTTTTTATTTAGAAAAATTATAATTTTTGACTGTTATGACCTATATTAGCTTTATGCTAATGACTTTCTCAATGGACAACTGGGCGTGTTTTACTATATGGCCAAGTGGGCATTGTACAGAGGAGTGTATGACGCTGACCAATCAGTGACCAATCAGCGTCATACACTTCTCTCCATTCATTTACACAGCAAATAGCGATATAGCTATATCGCTATGTGCAGCCGCATACACACACTATAACGTTACTGCAGTGTCCTGACAATGAATAGACATTACCTCCAGCCAGGACGGGATGTCTATTCAGAATCCTGACACTAATGTAGCGTCTGTGTGAGACTACAGCACAGCACAGCGAGATCTCGCTGTAAATGGCAGTTTACAGCGTAACCTCGCGAGACGACGCCTGCTATGCTGTAACTCACAGAGAAGTGCAGAGAAGTGGTCATGATTCTGAATACACATCCCGTTCTGGCTGGAGGTAATGTCTATTCACTGTCAGGACACTTCAGTAACGTTAGTGTTTGTGTATGTGGCTGCACATAGCGATATAGCTATATCGCTATGTGCTGTGTAAATGAATGGAGAGAAGTGTATGACACTGATTGGTCACTGATTGGTCAGTGTCATACACTCCTCTGTACAATGCCCACTTGGCCAAAAATGAAAACACGCCCAGTTGTCCATTGAGAAAGGCATTAGCATAAAGCTAATATAGGTCATAACTCCGTCAAAAATGATTATTTTTCTAAATAAAAAACACTGCTGTAATCTACATTACAGCGCCGATCATATTATGTACAATATAGGCCACTTATAATCTGGCGACAGAGCCTCTTTAAGCAGGTTGTAGTATTTTTTGTCTGAGAGTCGTCTGTGTGCCTCCTGGATGTAGTCAGATGTATTCAGCATTACTACAGCGCCTCCTTTATCAGCGAGTTTGATGATGATGATGATGTCTTTGTTGGATTTGAGTAATTTTGTGGCGTTCCTTTCCTCCGTGCTGAGATTGTGTGTTACTTTGTGCTGTTGGTCTAAGATCTCAGATATAACTTTTTTTCTGAAATGTAGTAATCCAGGGTTGGATTGTATTCAGGTTGTGGGGTCCAGTTTGTCGTCTTCTTCTTTCTTGAGGTTTCTTTTCCCATCCCGGCTTGTGATGTCATATCTGTTTTGTCAGTAAAGAATTCTTTCCGCCGCAATCTGCGGAAGTCTTCCTCCACGTCACTGCAAAACTGGGCTCTGTCAAGTGGTTTAGTGGGACAAAATGTAAGTCCTTTAGACAGAACATTCATTTCCATTTTGCTAGGTTCATACTGAGAGAGGTTTACAACAGAGGACGCTATATCCAAATGGTTATGTTGCTTTTTCAGTTGGATTCCTGATCATGAGGCCTTTGGGGATAAGAGTCTCCTTTTTGCATCTAGTTAGGAAGAATATGTCACTATTCAGTTGTGCCAGTTTCTTCAGTAGGTTTGTAAGATCCATCTGTGTTCGTAAAAATGGAGGATACCCCAATGTACCGAAGTACAGTAAATGTACTGTTCATGGCCAAACTAGAGGACAAGTTTTTATTAACCTGCGCAACTAAACCTCGAGCGTATTTCCTAATTTGAGAAGTTTGAGGAAAAAACAGATTTTCCCTGGCGCTGCTAACTGGTAAAACCCTTCTTGAGTAATGAGGATTTGAAACAAGCAAATGTAATATCAGATATTGTTTTAATTACTACGCGTTTCAAGGCCGGACCGGCCTCTTCATCAGGTAAAATACAAATGCTATGCATATTTCCGGTCCATTGATGACAAGCTGATAATCTGGACAGGCTCTGAACATGAACTGCTTTCTTTCCAGAAAAACTTTAACAAGTTCCATCCTAATATCAAACTCTCTCTCAACTACTCTACATCTCAAATACATTTCCTGGACATGACCATATACATGAGAGACAATACCATACAAACCACTATCTACTGAGACAAACGGAAACCATTCGCACCAGATCCGTCACCATTGAAATAAATGGTGATGGAAACGGAAACCTCTGGTTTCCGTTTGTGTCAGCCAGAGCTCCGTTTCCAACGGAAAGCTCCAACGGTACGTCGGAATGGAGCCCTGATGCAGATGTGAACGAAGCTTCACACCTGGAATTATGAGCCACTACATGGACACATGTTACATCCCCCAAAATACTGACTACAGATCCCTTATCTCCTAAGTCATCACCCCTATAATCTCAGTTTTATGGGCCCGGCTTATCTTAATGATGTATCACCTCATGTACTAATTGTCTTTGGGTAACATCTTAAATGTTGTGCTTTTTTCTAAGTCATTCATTTGTAAACTGCCTGAAGAAGGAGCCTGTGTGCTCTGAAAACCGCATATAGAACTTTTATGGTTAGCCAATAAAGGTCTCATACAGTACCTACTATACTTTTGTCTTTTTTGACACAAAAGTATTTAACATTGCATAGTGGGAGCTATACAAATCTTTATGCAGTTAGCACTCAGTGGGAGCTGTTATGCAGTTAACTCTCAGTTAATATACAAATCTTTACACAGTTAGTTCCGTTTAGTGGTGGCAGCGGACAAGCAAAATGTAACGATTTAACTTGGCAAACAGGGGACTCAGCGCTCCATCTAAGCAAAACAGATTCAGGCACTATGAAGGTATATGATGCAGTGTGGCAGTGGGCCCTTGGGCAGTTCTGGATTACCCAAATAGTCCACCTCTTCCTTACAGAATGCAAATCAGAAGAGCAAGCCCTGCAGACACATTCAGGCAGCTGAAAATGTTAGGAGATTCCTGCTCTGAAGCCTGTGAATGCAGTTCTGGACTATAACACAGCTTGTAACACAGAATCAGAATTGCAATATATTTACAAAGTTACTCATTCTATACACAAACTGTCAAAGGGTAATTGTTATATGTTATTTGCAGAAGAGTGGACAATTGGTTTAATAAAGCCCAAAAGATAATAAACTCTAATGTTTGTTTTTATTCTGTTTAGCTTGGTTTGTTTGTCATGGGTTCCCTGGATGAATAGTTTCATTAAGTAGACATTTTTACTTTCAACAGACTGTAAAATCCCCATTCTACCACTAGATGTCACTAGAGGTTTATAACTTTTAATGACGATCGCTGATCACAAATTTGCATTAGCGAAGCTCTGATAACTTTATGCGTCTCCTATGTTGTGGAGTTAATGGTCCTTGAATCCAATCGACTTTTACCTGTTTTATGTTCTGAATAAACACGACTGTTTGGAAACAGGAGCGAGTCAATCCGAAGGGACTTTCCGCTTAATATCACTACTACAAATACTTATACACATCATCGGATACTGTTACTGAACATCCAGATTTTAAGAATTTGTTCCTTGAATTGTAGCAACTTTTTAGGCTTTGTTCACACTTGTGTTGTGGATTCCGTTCATAACTGATTTGTGGTACGACAGATACCACTGGACCCGACGAACCCCGGTACCTTACTTTGGGGTCTGTAGGGTTCCGGAATGGGCCCTGCATACAGCACTATTTTTCCTGTCAAATATGATGGAACTGCTGAGAGAGACTCTGAATGGAGCCTCTGACGGCAGTGTGAACAGAGCCCTGCACTTTTTGCCACATGATAATTAATCTAAAAGAGGACCTGTCACCTGCCCAAAAAATTGCAGCTGACATCTCAGATGTCATCGTTAGATTGCCGACACCTCACAGATTCTGGCGCTATTTTTTTCTATTAGCCCCCACTGTTCCTGAGACATTGATACATTAGTTTTGTTGCCCGATATGCAAACAAGGCCATTGACCTTCTAATTGGTGGTCAACACCGCCCTCTTGACAGTCAAAGGATTTATTTGCATATTGGGCACCAAAAGTAATGGCACCGATATCTCAGGTATGTTGGGCACTAGAAGAAAAAAAAAACGTCAGAATCTGAGGTGCCAGCAATCTAAATGAGATGTAAACTGCTGATTGTTTAGCGAACGCCGCTGTGTAGGGAAGAATTGTGAAGATTCCTCAGCGCTAAATCAACACTACAACACATTCATTATCAGGAAATTTCTAGAAAATGACATCACTTTCTGATCGGTGAAGGCCCAATTGCTTGGAAGGCATCCGATCAGAAAGTGATGGCATATCGTAGCGAAATGCCATCACTTTCAATGATTGGAAAACCCCTTTGAGGCCTTATGCACACGGTCGTGCCCATAATCATGGCCCGTTATTGCGAGCACGCCGGCCGCCAACAGCCACGGGCAGTCGCCCGCATTTTTGGCCCGTGCTCCCATACAAAGTATGGGAGCACGGACCGTAAAAAGCAATAGATAGGACATGTCCTATCTTTTGTGGTAAACTTCTATGGCCCGGACACCATCCCGTAACTAAATGGGTAGGTGTCTGTGAACCATAGAAGTCAACGCGTCCATAATTACGGACGATTATTACGGTCGTGTGCATGTGGCCTAAGACAAACCTTTTCCTGATGCCCTATTAGGACATATGGATGTCATGGTGTGGGGGGGGGGGGGGGGGTCCTTTGCCACTTCTATAGGAGGTTGGTGACATCGAACTGCACCTTCGGCAAGTGTAGGTTCCCAAAGGGTGTTGAATCGTTGCTTGGATGGGGTTTGTATTTAGGTGCAGACCAACTTCCCTCTCCATCTACTGCTAACCCAACATTCAGTGTTGATGTTGGGGCCAGTTAATAGGTTGATAATCCAAAATTGTGAAGTACTTGGACTTGGGAGGTATGCCCTTTGAGGGTGGGCAAGGCCCCCTTTTAATATAATAAATCATCCATGAACTTGGATTAATTGTCAAATGACCAAATGATGAATCCATCTCAGCCCTATAGCTCTGGCTTTCTCGTAGTATATAGAGCTGATGTTTGCCCCCTCTCACTTGCACTGCTACCGATGATAGTTACTGAGGGCGACTTGTCTTTGATGATAACTCTTTGAAAAACACTGAGAATTAGATTAGATGTATACGAGACATTTTGCCCTCCCTTTTTCCCTCTCGGCTATTTCTCAACAACTAGGACGCAGATGGGGTTCCAGTTGGTCTGTCTGCTGGCCGTATTTTTGCTCGCTCTCGAAAAGCGAAGAGTTTTATGTTTGAAAAGCCACTCCACATTCTTAAGTGTGCGCAAGCACAGAGCCGCTGCTTTCTTCTTCTGGACACCGCCAACACTCGCCTCTTCAGACATTCTTTCATGAAGGCTCATCTTAAGAAGTGATGTTTTCCAGCTCTCCTCACCATCACTGTCCCCTCCACCGCCTGTGCTTTTCTCCACTTTTTACTCCAGTTTCCGATTGTAAAATGCAAGACACAGTGCATTATATTATCCTGAGGGCTGTGATGTTTTGGTCAACCGCGCATTATATATGTATCAGATATTGAGTCACCAGGTCTGGATTTATGAGGAGATAAAGGTATCTTCTGCCTGTATAGGGGCAACATTTATAAACCTACCCACACTGATGCCCTGAATGAAATTCTCTTGCCAATGGTGTACATGGAAGAGATGGCAACCCATTGTAAAGCTGGGTTCTTTATTATGAATCTTGAGTTTGCCATCCATGACCGAAACACCTAGTGTTTGTTTGTACCCCCCCCCCCACACTGTTTCCATGATACTTTGGACAGTCCTCCACACCCTCTGGAGAGGGGTGTCCTGCACAGGTTCTCTCCATCCAGTAGCAACAAGAATGGGAGCAAACAGGGCTGTGCCCTTCTCGCCAAGGACCACACAGTGCCTGCATGTTCTGCCTCCATGGTATGTACGCACTTGGCTTTTAGTACTTGGCAAACAACTGGTTCCCTTTTGGCCTTTATTGGCCTCTCTCGGTTGGCTATATTGAAATCAGTGGTTGTTCATGACCAGCCATTGCTGGCTTACAAAATGAGCAAGTGCATCAGGTGTGCCCCCGGTCCTGGCCCCCACCAATCACATATTTAGTTAAGGGTTAGAGTTAAAAGAAATTGGAAGATTCTTAAACCGGAGTGGAGAACCCCTGTAGAGTTATTAGCTGGTAGGGTACTTCTTCGACTTATGCTTGTAGAATGTTCAAGACTTCACAATATGGACGTGAAGTGTTTCTTTTCGTGTATATTGATCATTTTAGCAGTGCCTCAATCATACGTGACCTTACGAAACGTGGTAAATCCACAAATATTTTTTCAAAACTCGAAGACGCCTCTTCCCTGCGCTGTTGATTTGTTTCCTATGTCCTAAACCTGTGGTGTGTGATCTTTCTGTTTGCTAGGGTAACCCAGGTTCTCCTGTGGCCAGCACAACATGGATCATATACCCTTTTCTTTAGACCTGAGGTCTAGGGGAAGGTAAAATAATTTTCATGCAATCTCTCAATACAAACCATTAGTTTTGAGAAGCACATACATACATACAAACAAACAAACAAACAAACAGTGTCTACCAAAATCTCCTTATAAACCATGCTTACCACCATGTTGACCACATAAACAATGCCTGATAGTATCCCCCATAAACAGGGCTATCCACCATGTTGCCCACATGAACAGTCCCTGCCAGCTTCCCCTATAAACTGTGCGTGCCATTACGTTGCTTACAATAACAGTTCCCGCCAGCTTCCCCCTCACCAGTGCTTGCCCCCACATTGCCCACATGAATAGCCCATAAAGAGTGCTTGCCACCACATTGCCCACAGACATTTGCTGCCAGCTTTTCCCCATAAACAGTGTTTGCCACCACATTGCACACATGAACTGTCTCTGCCAGTTCCCCCCATTTAGGACCTGTTCACATCTGCGTTGGAGGCTCCGTAAAAGACCTGAAATAATAGCACAGCATACTGCGCTATTGTTTCCGGTAAAAACCATGGTCAACGTGACAAAAACTTAACGGAACCCATTAAAGTCAATAGGTTCAGTCGGGCACTGATGGTTCCCGTCATACAACAGAATCAATTTGTTGTTTGGCTTCTCTGATGGAGGTGAACAATGGAAATACTGACGCAGATGTTAACAGGCCCTATCAATGCTTGCCACAATATTGCGCCCATGAACAGTCCCTGCCAGTTTCCGCCATATAGAGTGATTACGACCAAGTTACCCACATAGTCAGTTCCGGCCAGCTACCCTCATAAACAGTGTTTGCCACCACATTGTCCATATAAATAGTCCCTGCCAGATGCCCCTCTAAGCCATGCCTGCCAGTTGCTTTCTTACACAGAGCCTGCCAGCTGCCTCCATGAACAGTGCCTGCCAACTGCCCCATAAACAGTGTATGTTATGTTGCTCCCATAAACAGTACCAGCCAGCTAACCTTATAAACAGTATCTGCCATGATGCCGCCATAAAAGTGCCTTCTAGCTGTGTTTCAGTACCCTCACCACATGCCATAACAGATCCCAAGCCATACTTATCTCTTCACGTTCCTGTACCATCTCCGAAAAGCTTGATACAATACAATTGAGTTGGTTTACTGGCTTAGATCCCTAGGGCACCATGACCTAAATGCCCAGTGCTAAAAACACCACTGTGAGCAACAAATAAATAAATCAATGATCTAACTAAATAAGTATAAATCTTCCAATCCCTAAAATGAACATACCACCATTTCTCTATATATCATATTACCATAGGCTCATGCCTACTTTGCCTACATGGCACACAGCTCTCACTATCTCCCGTAAATATAAAAAGACATGTTTAAGGGTATTAAGAGTATTTATACATTGGCGTTGTATGTGTGCTCACAGTAAACATAGATAGCAATGCTTGAGACATGCATGAAGCTTATATACATATGTTCCTGTAGATGCAGGCAATCTCAGGACGGAAATATAGATGGCGGCTTTCAAATCCACTTCTCCAATCAGGCAAACAAAGGGATTAAAGTCAGTGGGCAGATGAGGCCCTTTATCTGTGAACAAGCTGATAGCAGCAATTACACGAAGGGACAGAAACCTTTTAAGGTAGCTACGAAGGCCATAAACATGGAGAATATTATCTATTTGCACAGTTCTGCGTTTGGGCACGTGAAACACCTGGTTAAGGGTCTGAACATCACATGTACCAAAGTCAAGAGCCAAGGCCAGACCCAGATCCTTATCTACTGAATATAATATATGCCATATGTTTTAATAGGTGGTCGTGGGAAATGGCTATATAGACGTAGGTCTGAGGTACAAGTGGTCTAGATCAAATCTTCAAAACCATCGTGCAACTGCACCCCCTTCACCCACCAACTACAAAGCAGTAATGGCTGAAATACAGTTTTGGCACTGGATTAAATATACATATGCATGAATCATATGTATAGCCAGATACCGTAACCATCAGTAGTGTCATACAGTCTCCACAACAACTCTGTCAGAGTCCTCAGAGGCTGCGGATGCAGTGATTTGTGGGATTACTCATTTTATAGTCCTTGGTTGTAGATTCAATGACTAGTGCTTGGTTGCCAGTGGTATATTAAGAGGCATGATCCTTACTGGTCAGCGGTAGATTCAAAGTCTAGTGATCGGTTATGAGTGGTATATAAAGTTGCATGATCCCTGGTGGTCTAGTGCTTGGTTGTCAGCTGTATATTAAGTGACATGATCCCTGGTGGTCAGTGGTACATTTAATGTCTAGTGCTTAGTTGTCAGTGGTATATTAAGTGACATGATCCCTGGTGGTCAGTTGTGGTTCATTTTGTGTAGAGTGGTTCTAAACCCTGGTTGTTTAGTTGCTGGCATATAATCCCAGCTGGTACAGTGTGAGGAGATAGGTCACATTCCCTGGTAACAAGTATATGTGGGCAAGAAGATTAAGTAGTAATGTCTAATGGAGATTAAGGGTATGCTACATTCTCTGACACTCTTTAGATGTAGGGTATGTTAGATTCTCTGGTGTTCAATGTATGGGGAAGTATAGATTATATCCCCGTTAGATAGGTGACTAAATGATTTCCACTGGTGTTTCTACGTTTAGTGGGTGGGGAGAGGGAAGAATTTATACTACCGGGTGTTTAGCAAATGGAGAGATCTGTGGATTTTATATTCCCTGGTGTCAAGTGGTTTGTCCCTCAACTATATGTAAATAACTGATGATATAACCACAAATTTCATGTGGTCAGAAAAGATAGAGAGTCCAATAATGGAAACGGCAAATATGATTGGAAGAGTTGAGGGTGAAAGACTGAGAGGACAACCCTACAAGATAAATGGATACAATGATGGAACATTTCATCAGGTAGGTCATTGAGGCGCCTGAGGAGCCAAAGCGTAGAAAAAACATTCTGAATCATATGTATAGCCAGATATTATAGCCAGGTAATGTAGCTTTGAGTTGTCAGTACTGTCGTACAGCCTTTACGGCTACTCTATAAGAGTATTATCTTGGAGGCTACAGTAGCAGTGATCTGTGGGGTTACTTATCTTACAGTCCCTTGTGGTCAGTGGTACACTTAATGTCTAGTGCTTGGTGGCATGATCACTGGTGGTCAGTTGTGGTTCATTTGTGGAGTGTGAGTCTAAGCCCTGGTGGTTTAGTGGCTGAGCCTGTAGTCCCAGCTGGTCCAGTTTGAGGAGATAGGTAACATTCCTTAAAAGTATATGGGGGGCAAGTAGATTAAGTAGCACTAGTGTCTAATGGACGTGAAGGGTATGTTAGATTGTCTGGAGTTCAATGTCTAAGGAAGTGTAGATTTTATTCCCTTCTGTCCAATTTGTGCTTTAGGGAGGTGAATTAATGATGTTCACTGGCGTTTCTATGTTTAGTTGGTGGGGAGGGGAAAGAAATTATACTACTTGGCATTTAGCAAATGGGGAGTTCTCTGGGTGTTAAATTCCCTGGTGTCAAGTGGTTTGTCCCACAACTATGTATTTAATGTGGTCAGTCCACTAATGGAAAAGACAAATATGGTTGAAAGAGTTGTAGGGGAAAAAAGGAGAGGACAACCCTACAAGATAGATGGAGAGAATGATGGAAGTCATCAACAGGTCATTGAGGAGCCTGAAGACCGTAAAGCAAGAGAAGACATTGTGAAGAAATTCTGTTCATATGGTCACCAGGAGTCAAACTCAACAGCACATAATAATCCTAATAATAATAATAATAGTAATAATAATAATATATTAATAATCACAATGTTGTTTGAGAACTTCTAGGTAGGTTCTAAAAAGAGTTTAAAGTCTTCTGTATCATTAACAGCCAATTATCATCAATTCCTTAAAGGGGTTTTTTCGGAGTTAAATGTAGTAGGGGTAGGAGGGATACATTAAAAAAAAGAGCCATTGCTCACGTCACAGATCCCCGCCGTGCCAGCGCTGCCGCTCCGATCCTCCCTGCCGCTGTTCATTGACATGGCTGCGGCGATGATGTGCTTGTATACCCACATGATCACTGCAACCAATCACTGGTCTCAGCAGGTATACATCACAGGATCGCGGAGGCCAGTGATTGGCTGCAGCGATCACGTGGGTATATGGGCACATCATGGCTGCAGCCATGTCAATACACAGCGGCGATAATGATAATATTTAGAAGACTTTACCGATGCTTTCTCTACTTCGATGTCCCTTTAAGAGAAAATGGTAATTTCATGTGAATCTTATAGAGTTAAAGCAAATATTATCAATTAGTTATGGATCCTGAGTGAGACAAGAGACCAATGGGGCACCAGTCAGTAATCAGCACTTGCTAACGAAGTCCATGTTAATTACTTATTGATAAAAGCCAACAAGCCATTCTGCTCATTCCTCGAGTCAATACGACTCTGTTCTGGACACAGTTAATTAACCTTTGTTAAAATGTACAATTGACGACTCTCTCTCCCCGGACTTGGGAACAATTTTTCAGTGTCTTGCAGGCATGGTAATAATGGGTGTTAAGAGAAACTTAACACCGTTTACAAGTCGATTTCTTCAAGTAGAAAGACATGTGTCGTATATAGGGGATGCCAATAGATGAGTATTATTCAATGACGTCATTCATCTCCCATTTTCTGCAGACATGACGCAAAACGGCTCTAAGTACAGATGGTAGGGGGAAAAGGGAATTTATGTGCCCAAAACCATGGGCAAGGAGCATGTACGTGGCACACAGAGTCCCTATGGGTCCATATTAAGCAGCCATATGTGGCCTCCATGAGCAATGCTTCTCGGAGAGAATGCCTCCGTAATACGGCATGCGATAAAACATGGCTTTATTTTCTTCCACAAATCCCCTATGAATTTTTTGAGAAAAACCTCCACGTTCCGCTGTTTAGAATCGGAGGGACACAGGGGTACAGTATAGTAGTCTAGGGGTACCATATTATAGATCCATACAACACCGATCCGTTATATGGCCACGTGCAAGAGCCGAAGTTCATCTATGTATTAAGGATGTTATACCATGAGTTTTTGGACAATACCCCATCTGCATTATTATAATAGGGGAGCAAGGCTAATGGTGGCTCCTATCTCACCTCTGGGACCCAGACACCACCTAACCATCTATCACAGACATATATAGGAGAAGCGCCCGTGCATGCGCGTGGCCTTCTCCAATGAAGTCTATGGGAGTTATGGAGACAACCAAGCCATCGTTTACCGTAGCCATCAATTGGGAGAACCACACGCATTCGTGACCACCTCGTATCAGCAGGATATTATTACCAAACAGGCATCAGAGATGGAGGGTGGTCAATGGAGGCCTCTAGGTCTCCATAAGAGGTGAAAGTTCCAGGACATGTGCCCCATTTGCCCTCCCTATAATTTGGCACTGCAGGGTTGGGGGGCGGTCGTCAGAGAAGTTCAATATGCAATTTTGCCTTTACCTACATGATGAATGAATCTTCCTGTGTATCAAATAAAGTATTCTGCTCCATTTGTCTTTTCTTCTTTGTACAAGATCAACATTGATCTTCAGGTAATCTGCATGCAGCGCACAGTAATGTCGATGTGGTAGCAGCAACCAAGGAGACGTAAGGCCCCGTTCACATTGAGGAGTAGCAGTGTGGCGCTTTTATTGGTTTAATTACTTAATAAAATTGTTCAGTATAGTCTATATTATATAATATAGTCTTTAAAGCGGTTGACACAGATTAGAGAAAAGGGTCTGTGTTTTTTTCTCCAGAAACAGCGCCACTCTTGTTTGTTGACTGTTTTAGGTATTGCATTCACTTGAAAAGGACTGAGGTGCAATACTAGACACAGCCCACGGACAAGAGTGGTGCAGTTCCTGGAAAAACAGCAAAACTTTTTTCATGATCTTAATTTTTTTTTTCTATATAGCACCAACATAATCTGCTGCACTGTACAGAGTCTCATCACTCACAGTCTCCATTAGGGTTCACAATCTAAATTCATTTATCAATATGTTTTCGTAGTGTGGGTTTACGCAGATGTTGTTCTTCGTCAGGTTTTTTTTATGTTGCTTTCATGTTTTTTTGTTGTGGTATTTTTGAGCATTTTAAGCAAAAAAAAAAAAGCTCCCTTCCTGTACCTGATTGTCATGTTAGAAGTACAAACGTATACATTTTTTCAATTTCTCAACACTTCTCTGTTTGTTGTCAGTGAATGGAAACAATCTTGTTAACATTCAGAGGATGAAAACCACTCTCGACCTAATACTTCCCACAGCCGAGTGTTTGCTACAACTATATCTAGCCTAGACTGATTTATGGTACATATAATGTACACCAATGGTTTCCAACCTGTGACTCCCAAGCTACTGCAATTTTCATTCAGAATTAATAATTCAAGACTTTATACAGGGCCTTAAAGGGGTTGTCCACTACCGGACAACTGATAACCTATCCACCGGATAGGTTATTAGTATATTATCGGTGCGGGTCCGACACCCGGACTTAGCACAGTTAAGCCGCTCCGGCTTCCTCCGGGCACCGGACGTCCCGGCCACGGAATAGCGGCTGAACTGCAGTGCTACAGCTCTTTTCCTATCCAAGTGAATGGGAGCAGAGCTGCAGTTCGTTAGCACGGCCGCCATGCTATGTACAGAGCCAACTGCTTCCGGCTCCGTACATTACATAATGTGCAATAACATCCGGTGCAGCTGAACTGTGCGGACCCACACCGATGATATACTGAGGACCTAGGATAAGTCATCAGTTGTCCAGTAGTGGACTACCCCTTTAAATATGACTATATTACTATTCACTGATACTACAGTATATTAGTACAGGGGAAAGATGGTGCTTAAATTAGCTGTAACTATAGTATATGCGGGTGAACCAGCAGCAAGTGTTCAATATCCCTGCAGCGCCGCCTCGGGATAAATAAGGCATTACACAGTTATCATTGAAATCAAAGGGCTGTCTGTGTAATGCACAGATCTGCTGGGTCCTCCAGACTAAGGCCCTATTCACACGACAGGGATTCTCGGCCGTATGACGGCCGCAGTAGGAGCAATGGACCCCAAATGGGGCTATTCAGACCTCCGCTGAAGCGGGCTGCCAAAAAATGGAACATGCCCTATCTTGGGCCGTTCTCCCGGCCGCACGGCTCCCATAGAAGTGACTTCTGTGCATTCTGCCGCTCGCTCTCTTCTCCTCTTCACACTGCGAAGTGCATGTGAGGAGGAGGAGGCGGGTATTTTGTTGCTTCCTGTAGGAACTGAATCCCTAATCCCGGCCACAGCTTCGGCCGAAGCTGTGGCCGGGGATTCCGCTCCAAGAGAATTCCCTGACTTCACTGTCCATATATGGACAGTGACGTCAGGGACTTCTGAAGCGGAATCCCCAACGCTGTGGCCGGTGATTCCGATCCAGGAAAAGGCCCTGACTTCACTGTCCATATATGGACAGTGACGTCAGGGACTTCTCCTGGAGCGGTCCCCTACAGGAAGGTAGGGGGGGGGTGCCACTTATGGGGGGTGGCTAGGTTGCTGTGTAGCACTACTTACAGGGGGGTTGTGTGGCATTACCTACAGGGGGGGCTGTGTGCATTACCTACAGGGGGCTGTGGCAATATCTACAGAGGGCAGTAGGTGACATTATCTACAGAGGGCAGTAGGTGACATTATCTACAGAGGGCAGTGTGTGGCATTATCTACAGAGGGCAGGGTGTGGCATTATCTACAGAGGGAAGTGTGTGACAGAAAATTTACAAATTAAATTCATCCGGGACAGGGAAAACACGGATGCAAAATCTGCCGTTAAAAACGGAAACACAGCCCGGAACGGAACGGATGCAAAACGGCAGCGAAAAATGGACCAAATGTCGTGTGAATAGAGCCTAAGAGACGCTCTTTGTGGCTGCTCTCCACACTGGCTAATAGATGAGGGTCCTAAACAAGGGGACCCCTCTATTAAATCAGAATTCCCAAATAGGCTATTTGAAAAGGGGTTTTCCAAATCAGGCAACAATTTCAATCTGCTCCGCTATGACATGGACAACAAGGTCAGTTGTTCTGTTTTGAGAAATTTGGACAAATTTATGTTTTGGGAGTTATTCTGTCTTCAACGTAGAGGGATCTCGTGACTGTGTTTGGTAGTTTCCTATATCAGTCACATTGCTCAACCTATTTGTGTGACATTACATGACCTGCAAATGTGCGATATCTCGTGATGGTTACATCATGTGTTACACCAGTGACATCATCTATTTCAGCAAGGAGGGGGTTCTCAAAGGGGTTGGTCACGTTCCAGTGAAATTTCTAAAATGCCCTACGTTGCTATGTTCTGACACAGGCAACTGTAAATACCCCCATCCCTCACCTCACCCCTGCACTTTATTTCAGGGTTCCCTTCTCCCCCCTTGAAGGGCTTAGTAAACAGAGGACGGTGCCATTATCCTGTCTATAGATTTCAAAGATGGTGGCGGACAGGTGATTTGGCAACGTGATCGCCAGCCCAGTTGACTGCTCTTCTGCGCTGGCGCAGGACCATGGCTGAACAAGTTTACCGCATTTGCAGACACAGGGAGCAGAATCTTCTGTATCTGCATGGGCTAAAAGCATTCAGGACTAGCGCAGAGGAGCAGGCAGCCGGGCAGATGGTAACGTGGCCAATCCGCCGCCATCTTGATAGCTATGGAAAGGACAATCGCACTGTCCACGCTTTACTAACCATTTTCCGGGGCCCCAGAAATAAAGTGCAAGGGTATTTACATTTGTCTGTGTCCGATTATGGTATTTTAGAAATTTTATTAGAAAGTGGCCAACCACATAACACTAGAACAAGTCTTTTACTGTGGCAACCCCATTCCATATGCCCCTTTAGAGCATATGAAAATCAAAGAGCTGGTCCTCTGCTGGACCCGTCTGCTCTCGCTCTGACAGACCCAGCCCGTCCATGTCATTTACTTGAACATGAAAAACATATATAGACATACAGTATAGAATCCATTGATGTGGATGTAAATAATATATGTAAATAGGCAAATTCTGACATCGGAAAAATTACGCATCATCTTAACCTGTTGAAAAAGTTACATGTGAGCAGCCATGGAGGATGTAAGTATTCATCAGCTCCTGTTTTTTTGGGGCTCATGTGGTTTGCATTCTATTCTATTCTATTCTAATTAGGGCATTTGTAGACCCCACAATATAGGTGGCACTGTTGCAGGCTGTTTTGTGGGCACCGTGGCTAGCATTGTTTTGGGGCATTAGTTGGTACTGTTTTAGGGAAACTATTTCTGGCACTTTTTTAGAGGGACTGATGGGATTTGTGGCTGACCTTGTATGGGGTTTATATGGGTGGCACTATATAGTGAACTGGTTGTTTTTTTAAATTAAATTGTGGCTTTCATTGGGGGCAGTGACTGACAGTTTGGTGGCACTGGCTGAGGGGCACTGTGGATTGCACTGCAAGGTGGGCGCTGTTTCGGACACTGTATGGGGGCATTTCTGGCTGGCATTGTAATGGGGGCACTGTATAACTCACATTAACTGTTGTGCTGAAGATGAAGAGATGTTTAGGAGATGAAGAGAAAAAGTCATTGACATGAAGCTTCTGCTTCATCTTCAACCACACAGTTCTGCAGCAGCTGAAGTGCCTGGATAACATCAGATAGTTGTCAGTAGATCCCCTACTAAATCTTTTCATACTTCCAGGTCTTGTTGCTACAATGCCTTTGAAGGGCTGGAGGATACTGGGTGGTGAAGCTGGTGGAGACTGGGGCTGGGGGCCCCTTCTACCCTTCCTTCAACCCAGGCTTAATACCAGCTGATCATAGGTGTCCATCTCAATGGGATCCCTTACCCCCTTGGTTTTGTGCATTATACCTAGGATCTGGTGATTCATGCATGTTTTGCTTTAAAGACTTCTCCTATATTGATAGACCAGATATTTTATGACCATCGCTGGTCACCTAGTAATTCCTCAAATGTTGACTTTCCACTTCAGAGTTACATGAGGAATGATTTACAAGTACTGAGTGTATTTTATCTGAGGAGAAGACATATATAAGAATTGAAATCTTCATCAGGCTTCTTTGTAGCATTGGGATATCAGGCATGAAATCTCATTTCTTCAACTTGTCAGACTATATCTCAGGCATGGAAGAAAAGTGGTATTGGGTGAAGATTAGGACTGGAGCAATAAACTTGTGACATAGATGGAATGGGTGGAATTGCACCCTTAAGGCAGTCATACGTCTGGCTCTCCTATGCACCTGTCTTTTTGTTTAGCGGTTTACTTGCTTTTTGTATATTATCTGTTGAAATACCTATTGATAAATGATGGACAACCTTTTCTTAATCTGCATATTGTCTCCCCCCCCCCAAACATCAAAATTAGTTGCTATGAGAACCACCCTCCAAGAGGTCTACGCACTGCCTGCAGATGTCTAACCTCTAATCTCAGGAGGACCACAAGGACTTAAAAAGTTTCCGCTCAACCCTAATATTTCTGTTCCTCTAGACCACACACTTTGGTTGCCCTGGTTGTGCCATCCTACAAAGTGAGGTGGTGGATCCAGAGTACATGTCAATCATTTAGGATGTGAGGAACATGATCACATACACATAATGTTCTTCTCTGCGATGGGCAAACTACACCAACCACACTCGATGGAATAACGCCGGGCACTCAGGATAAACATGAACGAAAATAGAATAGTGCTCGCATTGAGGCGTAATCAAAGAAAGAACGGTGCGGGCATTGATGAGGCTTTGAACCAATAGCATGCCTTGAACCCGGGTGTATGGCCAAAGTCAAGCAGAATCAAAATAGGTAAAGTAATATTTTTATAATATTTTACATGCACAATTAAACAATTTTCGATGCGCATGCGCAAAATATTGTAGGTTACTACGCATGCGTTAAAAATATAATTAGGTCGGAACGCGCAGGCGCAAGGGGAAGACGACATCATTCGGAAGAGAAGAAGCAAGAAGACGGGAAGAGGAGCTCGTCCGGAAGTCAGACCGGAAGAGAAAATTTCCGATGGTGGCGGAGTCACGTGACACTAGACGGAATTAGAAGACATCTGCAACTTTAAAACGGTAAGTATATTTAAAAAATACTTTAATAAATATTTAATTAGTATTACTTGATAGTTTTTCAAAACTGGACAACCCCTTTAAGGATTATCGAGGGTTTACAATCCAATATGGACTTCGGATAGAATGTCCCAATCTGGAGGTCTTGAAGCTTCCCAATGACAAGTTAGTGGTTTCTATGGCTGCGTCCATTCATATATTTTCTAGTCGTCTTCTTCATTGTTTCCATCCAACTTTTTGTACTTGTTTTTGTCTTTCCCGATGAGCTGCGTCTTTTTAAATATTCTGCCAGTGAGCTTCATTGTGGTCAGTCGTTCTTCACATGGAAGGTGTAATTAAGGTCTTCTCAAATGTCTTCACCATTATCAAATCTCAAAGAAATCATCAATACCTTTCTGTAGCATTAAATAGCTATAAATAGTACCAGATCCTGGTCCATTCTGGCCATAGTTAAACCATATGGTATTGGCGATGTTGGAATGTAGATACTTCTATTCTGTACATGCAGAAGATGAATTTGGGAATCCCATAGAAATATTATTTTTTCCTCAAATTAGCTACAAGGGACACAGGAACATGCCAAGCAAAGTAAAAGTAAAAATAAAAAAGAGTACTAAACCATATTGCAAAGTTGGAGAATTCACAGTTTATGAAATACACTAGTGTCTTAAAGGCTATGAACACCTTTCGGGTCTTTTTTTTTTTACTTGAAATTAATTTATTTGGGGATAAAAAACACTTAATTGAAATGCACCGTACAGTATATAGAAGCTGCAGAAAGTTGTGTGTGTGTGTGTGTGTTGTGTGTGTGTGTTGTATAAGTGTGTGGTATTTGTATAAATCCAGTTTCTACTTTTGGTGCTGCACACGATTCAGAATTGTTAAAGTATAAATAGTTTTAGTTGTTAATAAATATAACGCCCATCCACGGTGTGGCATGTCGTGTAGTATGCAGGGCATGCCAGCATACATAAAGGCTATAGACACTTTTGGGGTCTTTTTTTTTTTTTATTAAAATACATTTATTTGGGGATATAGAAATATAGCACATAAAAGCCGTTCTGAGCCAAATCCATCAGTGACCTGCACTGACGGCTCGGTTGACAACGGCTCCTGAGCGATTTTCTAAGCTCAGTTCTGATAAAAATCAAAGTGGCCACTGGCAGTCGAGCCATCAGTGCAGCTCACTGACAGATTTGGATCAGAACGGCTTTTATGTGCTATATTTCTATATCCCCAAATAAATGTAATTTAATTAAAAAAAACAAAAAAAAGACCCCAAAAGTGTCTATAGCCTTTATGTATGCTGGCATGCTCTACATACTACACGACATGCCACACCGTGGACGGGCGTTATATTTCTTAACAACTAAAACTATTTATACTTTAACAATTCTGAATCGTGTGCAGCACCAAAAGTAGAAACTGGATTTATACAAATACAACACAATTATACAACACACACACACACACACACACACACACACACACACACACACACTAGTCATACAACACACATACAATACATACATACATACATACATACACACGTATGGGAACAATATACATATATACATATGTATATATACAATACAGACATACATACATACACATGCAATAGACACATGCAAACACATACATATACACAGAAATATATGCATACACATACATATACACACACATACATATAGTACATATACAGACACACACAAACAATACATGCATAGTATATACAATTTGCACACATAAAGTACACACATACATATATACATACATAAATACAACACAGTCATACACACACATACATATATATATATATATATATATATATATATACAATGCACTCATATCACACATACATACATACAACAGTCATGCACACTCAAACAGATATATACAATACACACATATATACAATGCACCCATACAATACATATATACATACATACATTCAACATACTCATACGCACATACAATACACAAACATACAATAGACAAACAGATATACATAATACATACATGCAAACATATCAATAGACACCTACATATACACACACACACACACACACACACACACACACACACACACGTGTATACTTTGTTAGGAAATGTTAAGAGCACATGTACTAGGTGACTGGATAACTACTTTGTAAAAGCTCCGATGGGTACATTAATACTTTATTAGAGCGGTGGGTGGTGGATCTATCTCCTCTCTGCTAAATGGTGCAGAAAATGTCATTGTGCCAAGGGAGCGAGAGCGCTGCACCTTCCGGAGCAAACCAGTCAACACCATCTGCTGACAAGGTCCCCTCACTCTACACTTCGAAAGTGGTCCCCTCCCTTTTTTAACATATACTGCACTCTCATGTGAACATTGCTACCCAACAGCAAGAATAGTTCATGATCTTAGTGCCCCTCAGTCCCATAGTGTTTACATTGTGGCATTGTTTTATTTTGAGCCCCCTGAATTAACAGGGGTTTATGGGCCCCATTGAATGTTATGAGTTGGACCCTCTGGTCCACCTTACTGTATAAGTCTGGGCATTCCACCCAAAGACATTAAGCCGTCTACCATAACCAGATCTGGCTAACCACAAACAATCATGCACCTGTTTATCTGACCGTATCATGACCTGCTTGTCTTGTGTTCCTAGTCTCTATGGTGGAGTAAGGGTCCATGTAAATGAGCGCCGATCAACAAGACGGCTCGTTGATCGGCGCTCGTTTGCTCTCTTCACAAGTAGCAATGTATGGGGACGAGTTCTCGTTACTACGATCGCTCGTCCCCATACATCTCTATCACGTGGGCAGCACGTCTCCCTATTTACACAGGGAGATGTGCTATCGACAACGATAATATTTTTGGCTACATAAACTATACAATCTGCCGATAAATGAGTGTTTGCTTGTTCATCGGCTGATTGTTGCCCTGTTCACACAGGACAATTAGTGGGAACGAGCGTTCTGTTTTCCCAATAATTGGCCCGTGTAATGGAGCCTTTAGAATCTCAAGGGTTCCATAGAGAAGTCAGGAATAGGCCCCTACTAACGACAATAATACAGACAGCGCCATAACTACTTTTCCTTGAACAGCAACCAAAGGTTGAATAATGGTGTCATATATCAAATCTTCTGAATGGAGGAGAACCCTCATAGTAATGCTAGATAATAGAGAGCCACCACCTTGGTCTTCCACCATAAAAATAAATAATGACTCTACCTCTAAATGGGAAACTTTGGTTATAGTTATGCCCATGGAGATTGAAGACATGGCCATTTGGAGGACTGAAAACTATGATCCCAGATATTGTTATAGGGGTTGTATGGAGGCTTCCATTCCTTCTATGAAACATTTCGGTCACTTAATATTCAACATTTGAGGTTTATTTTCTTAATTTAATTTACAGTGTAATCTGTGTTTCTTAAAAGGGGTTGTCCAGGATTAGAAAAACATGGCTGGTTTCTTCCTAAAGCAACACCACATCTGTCCACAGGTTGTGCGTGGTATTGCAGACCATCCCTATTCATTTTAATGGACCCAAGGTTCAGCGCTGTTTCTAGAAGAATTCAGAAGCTTTTTTTAATCAAAATGGCTGCTCACGAATCTTCATTAGAGTACACTCCTGTCCAGCCCTCATAGCTTAGCAGTTTTCTATATCTTGTGGCTATCCAGCTATTACAAAACTACAACTCCCAACATGGCCTGACTGCCATGGGCTTTGTTTTGAAGCAGCTAGAGAGCCACAGTTTGGAGACCACTGTTCTTCACCCTGATGGCTGACTGGCCTATCATGCAACTTCACATAAACTGCTGAGCAACAGTGAATGTGATTGGTCAAAGTCTTCCCTGGACAAATTTTGTAGCGCCTCCCCATTGACATGTTCACAGACAGGCAGACTCTTTAGACTTTTTTAACCTATAAAAATTATCTGAAAAAAAGGCAAAGGGACATTTAAAAAGTAAGAGATGTAATCTAATTCAAACCTGCCATCTCAATGCATTATAATATAAAATGAATTATTCATCTGGTGGTTGTACATTAATAGGGTTGTCCACCAACAATAAGCTTATCACAGGATGTCCTTCCACTGCTTAATTTTACTGCAGTGCCACCACAGGTGAAATGAAGTATTACACAGTTTTGTCATCAATGCCTTGTCTGTGTAATACACAGAAGTGCTGGGTCCTCCAGAAAGAGAGACACTCTTTGTAGTGGATCTTCATGCGGGTTTATAGATAAGGGTCCTGAACAAGGGATCCACCTCTATTAACTAAGAATTCCTAATAGGGTATTTTTGGTTTCCCAAACCAGACAACCCCTTCTTAGTATAGTTCAGAGAGTGAGTGACTTTTCTATGGCATAATGTGGCCCATTTTGAGCGTTGTCCATCTAGACCTGCTCTGTTTGCTCTATCAGGTCCTTGTTGGAGTTTGATCAGTGTTTGTTCCAGCAAATGTCACCCGCAGCACTCATCCTACACTGCTGTGAATTAGCACTTACATACATTTTTTTCTATGATTCAGATAAGATAAGGAATCTCTGTGCGAGATGTTAATGTGAATGCACATCCGAGGCAATCAATTTAATCTCTGTTAGGCTTGTTCCGGAACTTTCCGAAGCATCGATCAGGCTCCAGAGCTTGTTTAAACAAGATAAGTCGGAGGGCCAAGGTGAATTAGTGAATTCTCGGCGGATCGTTGTGTACACAGAAGCAGATTCTCATCAGACGCCACTTAACACGTCATTAAATATCTTGCATGTTAGGACCACTGAGCCAAAAAAAATTGAGAGAGAGTGATATCAAAAAGTGAAAGATGGTGCACATGGCAACCGTCAAGAACAGTCCAATTTATAAATTAATTTATTGTACAACAATTTCTAATAAGTTCTGACATGTCAATCAAATGTTGGGAGGGTCACATGATATCAGTGATGATCTGGTTGCTTGGATCAGCACCACTGTTGAGAAACGGGTACTAGAACCTTGAATTTAACTGTATTTTACATGTAGTTTTCAATAAATACCCCACACCAATCAGCTGCTCCGGCTGCCTGCGGGCACCAGATGTTATTGCACATTATGAAGTGTACGGAGCCGGAAGCAGTTGCCTCCATACATTGCATAGCGATCGTGCTGCCAAACCGCAGCTCTGTTCCTATTCACTTGAACAGTACTGCAGCTCGGCCGATATTCCGTGACCGGAGTCAACTGCTTCCGGCATGTTTGTCCGGTGCCCAGAGGCAGCCGGAGATGCTGATCGGTGCGGGGTGCGGGTGTCGGACACACACCGATCAAATACTGATGACCTATCCAGTGGATAGCTCATCAGTTGTCCGGTAGTGGAAAACCCCTTAAAGACGCAGCCTTGTTTTGGCCTTAAGGTTCAGAGCCCATTTTTTAAATCTGACATATTTCACTTTATGTGGTAATAACTTCGGAATGCTTAAACCTATCCAAGCGATTCTAAGATTGTTTTCTCGTGACACATTGGGCTTTATGTTAGTGGTAAAATTTGTTTGATATATTCAGTGTATATTTGTGAAAAATTGCAAAATTTATTTATTTTTTTAAATAATAGCATTTTTCTGAATTTAAATGCATCTGCTTGTAAAACAGACGGTTATACCACCCTAAATAGTTACTAGTTCACATTTCCCATATGTCTACTTTAGATTGGCATCATTTTTTTATTTTTTTTAATTTTTATTGGACGTTACAAGACTTAGAACATAAACAGCAATTTCTCATATTTTTAAGAAAATTTCGAAAGCCTTTTTTTAAAGGTACCTGTTCAGTTCTGAAGTGGCTTTTGAGGGGCCTATGCAAAGTAGGGGTGAAATTTACATATTTCTTTTTTTTGTCAGAAAATCCTTTTTATACCATTTTTTCCTGTAAAACAAAAGGTTTTACCAGAGAAACGCAGCTCAATACTTATTGCCCAGATTCTTCAGTTTTGAGAACTATCCCACATGTTGCCCTAGTGCGGTAATGGACTGAAGCAGCGGCCTCAGAAGCAAAGGAGCAACTAGTGGATTTTGAGGCCTCCTTTTTATTAGGCACCATGTCCGGTTTGAAGAGGTCTTGTGGTGCCAAAACAGTGGACCTATTTTGGAAACTAGACCCCTTGAGGAATTCATTGCAGTTTTCATGGGGTGCATGCGACTTTTTGATCAGTTTTTATTCTATTTTTAAGTGGCGTGGGGACTAAAAAAACAGCAATTTTACTATTGTTTTTATTGTATTTTTTTTTACAGCGTTCACCGTGCGCTATAAATGACATATTCACTTTATTCTGCGGGGCGATACGATTACGGCGATACCTTATGTTTATAGTTTTTTTTATGTCTTATGGCGTTTGCACAATAAAATACTTTTTGTAAAAAATAATTTTCTTTTTGTGTTGCCTTATTCTAAGAGCCAGAACTTTTTTATTTTTCCATCAAGAAAGCCGTGCGAGGACTTGTTTTTTTTTGTGTAACGAACTGTAGTTTCGATCAGTACCATTTTTAGGTACATGCGACTTTTTAGTCTTTTTTTATTCCATTTTTTAGGAGGTAAAGTGACAAAAAAATTGTAATTCTGGTATGGTTTATTGTTATTTTCTTTTATGGCGTACACCGCACGGGATAAATAATGAAATAATTTTGTAGTTCAGGCCGTTACGGACGCGGCGATACTAATTATGTATAGTTTATTTGTTTATTTATCTATTTTTATTAATAATAAAGGACTGATAAAGGAAAAAGGGGGATTTTTACTTTTAAAACTTTTATTTTCTTATTTTGACACAACTTTTTTTTACTTTGTCCCATTAGGGGACTTGAGGGCAGGAGGCCCTGATCGCTATTCAAATACACTGCACCACGTGCGTAGTGCAGTGTATTAGAGCTGTCAGCTACTCACTGACAGCAAGCATAGTGGGTCCTGACTTTGTCAGGACCCACTAGGCTTCCGTCAATGGCATAGCCGGACGCCATTGTTATGCGTCCGGTTGCCATAGCCACCATCGTCGGCCGCTATCGTGTAGCGGGCCGTTGATGGTGGTTAAACGCCTAAAAAAACGCGATCGCTATTGAACGCGGCTTTTATGGGGTTTATCAGCGGGGACACAGCGATCGGTCCCCGCTGTAGGAGCTGCGGCAACTGCTGAACAAGACGGCAGCTGTCACAGCTCCTGTATGTGTCGGGAGGACGGCCGAAATGGCCATTACTCCCATGACGTACTATTAGGTACTATCATGTGAGTTCGATCTCCAGGACCTCCAGCCTTAAAAACAGTTAACCCCCCAAGCCACTGTGCTATTGTCTTTCAAGGTTTTTCTTGTTGAAGGTCCGATTACCTGTTTTTAAAAGAGTTGGTCCTCGTAGGGCTACTGTGCAGCTAGCTCACAGCTTGCATGATCCGACTTCAGTGCAGGAATCACTTCTGTAAAATGTGGGTTCTTACCCCCATGTTGTCCTCCTGGTGACCTTGGGCAGCTTCCCCTTTCCCAAAGTGCCATCTATGGAGGAATGGATTATGATACCTGTTTGAGTGATGAGTATATTGCTGAAATCTGCAATAATCTCCTATATAAATACAGCAGTCTCAAAAGAGACAGCTGCATAAGTAACTTTCTTATACAGCAACAATCTCACTGCACTGCCTCCACTATAAACACCACCCAGCAAAGTACCATTTTGGACAATCCACACATCAGGATTTGAACCAAGAGCTGCACAGAAGACTCTCACCACCCAGACACCACTTAATCACCACACCATCAGCTCACATTGGCATCTTAGCTTTCTTATTGTCCCTATAAGACCAAATTAAATCATTACTTCCAGCAGGAATAAGAACATGTCGTCTTTGAAAGAGTTTGTGAGCAGCACTCAGCAGCAGAGGTAGTGCACTAGTAATGTTCTCGGCTGATAAACTAGAAGTGTCAGGGATGTGTTGGTTCTATCCCCAGGTTTTCCTCCTTGTGTCTCAGTTTTGAAAGTCTTTCACCAGTGCAGTTTCACAAGGCGAGGCATCCTTTTAAAGGAGAAACGCATTGCCCTGTTGAGCGTCAGCCGCTTGCCAAAATTGTTGGAAAAACGTCACCAAGCACAAAACTCGTATAAGTGAGGAGACCACCATCTACCACACAAGCAGCATGCAGGACGCTTTGAACCTAGGGAAACGGGCTAATTCCATAGCAAACCCAGCTTAGGCACTTAAGCCCCAAGCCACCACACTGTCAGGCTGCTGCCCTCCCCAATGTGATCTAAAATTTGTCTCTTGTTGAAGGCCCGATTATCCATTTTTAAAAGAGGTGAAAGATGTGTCATTCTAAAGCTGCTGTGCAGCTAGCTCGCAGCTTGCAGCTTGCGTGATCCGAGTTGAGTGCAGGTGTCACTTCTATACAATGTGGGTTCTAATCCCCATGTTGTTCTCATGGTGACCTTGGGCTGCTTTCCCAAAGTGCCACCTATGGAGAAATGGATTATGATACCTGTTTGAGTGATGAGTATATTGCCGTAATATGCAATAACCTACTATAGAAAAGCAGCTGTCTCAAAAGAGACAGCTGCATAAGTATCTTTCTTAATAGATGTAACTTTCTTATGCAGCAACATACTTACTGCGCTGACTCCACACCACTATAAGGACAACTAAGTCACACTTTTGGAGTAATGACCCCCAACTACCAGAACACAGTCAGGTACCCTTTTAGACAAGGCCACACATCAGGATTTGAACCAGGGTCTGCAGGGAAGACACACACTGTTTAGGATGCAGCTTAAGCACTAGGCCACCAGCTCAGGTTAATACCTCTAGGCTTTCTTATTGTTCCTATAAGACCAAATTAATTCATTATTTAGAGCAGGAATAAGAACATGTCATCTTTGGAAGAGTTTGTGGCTGGCTCTTGACAGCAGAGGTAGCTTATTGGTAATGTTTTCTGCTGATAAATTAGAAATGTCAGGGATGTGTTGGTTCTATCCCCAGGTTTTCCTCCTTGTGTCTTAGTTTTGAAAGTCTTTCACCAGTGCAGGTTCACAAGGCGAGGCATCCTTTTAAAGGAGAAATGCATTGCCCTGTTGAGCGTCAGCCGCTTGCCAAAATTGTTGGAAAAACTTCACCAAGCACAAGCAACAAACTTGTATAAGTGAGGAGACCACCATCCACCACACAAGCAGCATGCAGGATGCTTTGAACCTAGGAACATGGGCTAACTCCATAGCAAATCAGGCCAAGGCACTTAAGCCGCAAGCCATCAAACTGTCATGCCGCCCCACCCTCCCCCAATGTGATCTAAAGTTTTTCTTGTTGAAGGTCTGATTACCCATTTTTAAAAGATGTGGAAAATGTGTCCTTGTAAAGCTGCCGTGCAGCTAGCTCACAGCTTGCGTGATCCGAGTTGAGCGCAGGGATCACTTCTATGCAATGTGGGTTCTCATACCCATGTTGTTCTCCTGGTAGCCTTGGGCTGCTTCCCCCTTTCCCAAAGTGTTACCTATGGAGAGATGGATTATGATACCTGTTTGAGTGATGAGTATATTGCCATAATATGCAATAACCTACTATATAAATGCAGCTGTCACAAAAGAGACAGCTGCATAAGTATCTTTCTTAATAGAAGTAGCTTTCTTATGCAGCAACATACTTACTGCGCTGCCACCACACCACTATAAGGACAATCCAGTAAGTAATGACACTAACTGGCAGGTACCCTTTTAGACAAGGGCACACATTAGGAGTTGAACCACGGTCTGCACAGAAGACACTCACTGTTTAGGGTGCAGCTTAACCACCAGACCACCAGCTCAGGTTGATATCTCTGGGCTTTCTTATTGTTCCCATAAGACCAAATTAATTCAGTACTTCCAGCAGGAATAAGAACATGTCATCTTTGGAAGAGTTTGTGACTGGCTCTCGACAGCAGAGGTAGCGCACTGGTAATGTTCTCTGCTGATAAACTAGAAGTGTCAGGGATTTGTTGGTTCTATCCCTGGGATCTCCTCCTTGTGTCTCAGTTTTGAAAGTCTTTCACCAGTGCAGGTTCACAAGGCGAGGTATCCTTTTAAAGGCGAAACGCATTGCCCTGTTGAGCGTCAGCCACTTGCCAAAATTGTTGGAAAAACTTTGCCAAGCACAAGCAACAAACTAGTATAAGTGAGGAGACCACCATCTACCACACAAGACACTTTGAACCTAGGGACATGGGGTAACTCCATAGCAAACCAGGCCTAGGCACTTAAGCCCCAAGCCACCACACTGTCATGCTGCTGGCTTCCCCCAATGTGATCTAAAGTTTTTCTTGTTGAAGGTCCGATTATCCGTTTTTAAAAGAGTTGAAAAATGCATCCTTGATCAATGTTTGAGTGATGAGTATATTGCCGTAATATGGAATAATCTACTATATAAATAGAGCTGCATAACTATATTTCTGAATATAAGTAACTTTCTTATGCAGCAACATACTTACCGTGCAGCCTCCACACCACTATAAGGACAACCAAGGAAGTCACACTTTTGGAGTAATGACACTAACTACCAGAACCCCTTGTAGACAAGGCCATACATCAGGACTTGAACCAGGGTCTGCACAGAAGACACTCACTGGTTAGGGTGCAGCTTAAGCACCAGACCACCAGCTCAGGTTGATATCCCTGGGCTTTCTTAGGGTATGTGCACACACACTAATTACGTCCGTAATTGACGGACGTATTTCGGCCGCAAGTAGTGGACCGAACACAGTGCAGGGAGCCGGGCTCCTAGCATCATACTTATGTACGATGCGAGGAGTCCCTGCCTCTCCGTGGAACTACTGTCCCGTACTGAAAACATGATTACAGTACGGTACAGTTGTTCTGCAGAGAGGCAGGGACTCCTAGCATCGTATATAACTATGATGCTAGGAGCCCGGCTCCCTGCACTGTGTTCGGTCCGGTACCTGCGGCCGAAATACGTCCGTCAATTACGACCGTAATTAGTGTGTGTGCACATACCCTTATAGTCCCTGTAAGTCCAAATGTAATCGTCACTTCCAGCAGGAATAAGAACAGGTCATCTTTGGAAGAATTTGCAGCGGGCAATCAACAACTGAAGTAGTGTGCTGGTAAAGTTCACTGCTGATAAATTAGAGTAAGGGACATGAGGGGTCTACCCCCAGGATCTCCTCCTTGTGTCTCCAGCCTTTCACCGGTGCAGGTTCACAAGGTGAGGCATTCTTTTAAAAGACAAGTACATTGCCCCGTTGGGCATCAGCTGCTTGATAAAATTGTTGGAAAAATGTTGTTAACTTTAATCACAGGCAGCAAGGATTGTATAAGTTATGAAAATGCCATCTACCACACAAGCGGCACGCAGCTCGACTCGGACCAAGGAATGTGGGCTAAACCCATAGCAAACCTGCTCTAAGCACTTAAGCCCCAAGCCACGGCGCTGTCATACTGCAAGGTGATCTAAAGCTTCTCTTGTTAAAAGTTCGAAAAACCCTTTTTATTTTTTTTAAAAAGGTGAAAAATGTGCGGTCATGTAGCTGCTGTCCAGCTGGTGTGATTTGAGTTGAGTGCAAGGATCACTTCTGTACAATGTGGGTTCTAATCCTCGTATTGTCCTCCTGGTGACTTTGGGCAGCGCCCCCTTTCCCAAAGTTCCACCTATGGAGTGATGGATTATGATACCTGTTTGAGTGATGAGTATATTGCTGAAATCTGCAATAATGCCGCTGCATAAGTAACTTTCTTATGCAGCAACAATCTCACTGCGCTGCCTCCACACTACTATAAACACCACCAAGCAGAGTTACCTTTTAGACAAGGCCACACATCAGAATTTGAACCAGAGTCTGCACAGAAGACACTCACTGTTTAGGGTGCAGCTTAAGCATCAGACCACAAGCTCAGGATGATCTCTGGTCTCTCTTATTGTTCCCATAAGACCAAATGTAATCGTCACTTCCAGCAGGAATAAGAACATGTCATCTTTGGAAGAATTTGCAGCCAGCTCTTGACACCAGAAGTAGTGCACTGGTAAAGTTCACCGCTAATAAATTAGGAGTGAGGAACATCTGGGTTCTATCCTCTTCCTCGAAGGCCTTTCACCAGTGCAGGTTCACAAGGCGAGGCATCCTTTTAAAATAGAAATGCATTGCCCAGTTGAGCGTCAGCAACTTGCCAAAATTGTTGGCACCCTTAAGCACAAGAAACAAACTCATATAAGTAAGGAGAACACCACCTACCACACAAGCTTCGAACCCAGGCACATGGGCGAAATCCTAAGCACTTAAGCCCCAAGCCACTGCGTGGTCATGCCTCAATGTGATCTAAAATTTCTCTTCATGAAAGTAAACTCACCTTTTTTTTTCTTTTTTTTTAAAGAGGTGAAAAATATGTTCCCATGGAGCTGCTAAGCAGCTGGCTCAAAACGTGATCTGAGTTGAGCGCGGGATTCACTTCTGTACAATGTGGGTTCTAACACCTATGTTGTCCTCCTGGTGACCTTGGGTAGCTCCCCCCTTTCCCAAAGTATCACCCATTGAGTAATGGATTATGATACCTGTTTGAGTGATGAGTATATTGCTGAAATCTGCAATAATCTCTCTCTCTCTCCATACATACATACATACATACGTCTTAAAAGAGACAGCTATATAAGTAACTTTCTTATGCAGCAACACTGGCACTGCATTGCTTCTGCACCACTATAAACACAACCCAGCAGAGTTACCTTTAAGGGTATGTGCACACACACTAATTACGTCCGTAATTGACGGACGTATTTCAGCCGCAAGTCCCGGACCGAACACAGTGCAGGGAGCCGGGCTCCTAGCATCATACTTATGTACAATGCTAGGAGTCCCTGCCTCTCCGTGGAACTACTGTCACGTACTGAAAACATGATTACAGTACGGGACAGTTGTCCTGCAGCGAGGCAGGGACTCCTAGCGTCGTACATAACTATGATGCTAGGAGCCCGGCTCCCTGCACTGTGTTCGGTCCGGTACTTGCGGCCGAAATACGTCCGTCAATTACAGACGTAATTAGTGTGTGTGCACATACCCTAAGACAAGGCCACACATCAGGATTTGAACACAGAAAACACTTAGGGTATGTTCACACGGCCTATTTACGGACGTAATTCGGGCGTTTTTGCCCCGAATTACGTCTGAAAATAGCGCCTCAATAGCGCTGACAAACATCTGCCCATTGAAAGCAATGGGCAGACGTTTGTCTGTTCACACGAGGCGTATATTTACGCGCCGCTGTCAAATGACGGCGCGTAAATAGACGCCCGCGTCAAAGAAGTGACCTGTCACTTCTTTGGCCGTAATTGGAGCCGCTATTCATTGACTCCAATGAATAGCAGCGCTAATTACGGCCGTAATTGACGCAGCGTTCAAGCGCCTGCACATGCCGGTACGGCTGAAATTACGGGGATGTTTTCAGGCTGAAACATCCCCGTAATTTCAGCCGTTACGGACCCCCGCCGTGTGAACATACCCTTACTGTTTAGACACCACTTAATCACCACACCACATGGATTGTGCTCAGTTTGGTCTCCTATTCCTCTTCTTCACCACACTTTTTTATATGTGGTGAAAAATGTGATCTGGTGGAGCCGTCGTCCTGCAGCTTATGTGTTCAGACACATCAGTAAATGTCACTTGCACCTTATTAGTAAAACGCTTTATCGCCGGCCACTGAGTAAGATATTCGCAGGACTGACGGGCTTTTTTTAAAATGTATATTTCTTGTTAAAGAATGGCAGAAGGGGACATCATGTCTCCACAGAAGCGCTTCTTTAAGGGGCGTAGGACCCGCAATATAAATCAAGTAGAAAAATAAATGACACAATCAAATTACAGACGTGATATTTTTTTTTTTTTTAAAGACTATCTTGACAGAGCAAATATAAAGCAAGTACATTTTTATTATTTTTACATGGAAAGAAAGCCAAACAACAGGAGGCAAGATGATCATTTTAGGCACAACTCCGAGCAGTAAAGCTCATGTAAAGTGCATATGGTCTTGTCCCCCCCATCACCTTCATTTATTAACCCTTCTTCTCCACACTGTACAGTACTTTATACTTCATATTCTTACTAAAGATATTGCACAAATATTATACAAGTCATATATAGTCATTATACAGTGTCAGTAATATCTAGAGAAGCCGAGTAGTTTATTAAAAGAGTTTTCCACCTTCTGACAACTGATGACCTATACCCCGGATAGGTCATATGTACATGATCTGTAGGGGTCCGACCCCGCAAAGATCAGCTGGTCTGGTGCCTCCGTGCACTGGACTTACATGCCGGAAGCAGATGTCTCCGGCGACGGAATAGCGGCCGAGCTTCTACAGCACGGTCGCTATGCTATGTCCGGAGCCAACTGCTTCCGGCTCTGTACATCACATTACGTGCCATAACATCCGATGCCCGCAGGCCACTGGAGCGGTAACGGTGCGGGGTCCGGGTGCCGGACCCGCGCCGATGATATACTGATGACCTATCCGGTGGATAGGTCATCAGTTGTCAGAAGGTGGAAAACCCCTTTAACGGATTACGTCTAAACCAACTTTCTGTACCACTTGTTAGAGCCGGGTCACCATAGATAAACACATCAGAGAACAGTTTTGGGACCGACACGGATTTTGGTTTTCACAAAGTTTTCTGCTTCAGGGTTTTCAGATCTTTTAGTCGGATGTTTCTATGGTAACTGAAGTACAATTATAAACATTTCATTTTAAACTTTTATTGACAAATACATGAAGTTTATGCAAAGACTCAATAGTCTTTTTCAAGACTTCGGCAATTCGCTCTGCCATGCTGGATGTCAGCTTCTGGGCCAAATCCTGACTGATGGCCAATTCTTACCTAATCAGTGCTTGGAGTCTATCACAATTTCTGTGTTTGTTTTTTTTTGTCTACCCACTTTTTGAGGAGTGACCACAGGGTCTCAATGGGATTGAGATCTGGGGAGTTTTCTGGCCATGAACCCAAAATTTCAAAGTTTTGTTCACCGAGCCCCTTAGTTCTCACTTTTGCCCTGTGACATGGTCCATCATGCTGGAAACAGCATTGTTCATCACCAAATTGCTCCTGGATGGTTGGGAGAAGTTGCTCCTGGATGGTTGGGAAAAGTTGCTCCTGGATGGTTGGGAGAAGTTGCTCCTGGATGGTTGGGAGAAGTTGCTCCTGGATGGTTGGGAAATGTTGCTCCTGGATGGTTGGGAGAAGTTGCTCCTGGGTGCCACCTGTAGGAGCACCCTGTATTTTCTACATTTCCCCATCTATTATCAGCCAACTTCTCTTAAAACCTGGATAAGACATTTATTACCATTATACTCCACACACAGGCATCAGCACCAGGTTAGCTCCAGTGTCTAATGGGAGTCTGAGGTAGTCTGAATTACACCACCAGTCACAAAAGAGACTAAAGCTCCTATCCTGCACCCAACGCTACTTCTTCAACTTGCATGCTGTCCAGATTACTAGGAAGTCTTGAATGGCTGATCTCCATTACAGACCGAAAGATGATAAACTAATGCAACGAAATCTTCAAGTACCTGCCACACATATACTGAAACACATAAAGAGTGGGCAATAAAGATCCACACCCAGGTAACAATGTGTTAATTGTCAAGAGGGTAAGAATGGGTTAAGTAAGGTATGCCACAACTCTTCCTGGCATTCCCTCACATGTTGGCATATTAACAAACCCTATCGTGTAATTCTTGCCATACAGGATCAATGTAATATGAAGATCAATACGGGTCTCTTGTTTGGTTAGTATTGATCCTGGCAGAAAGCTCGAGCTTTTTATTAGTGGTGAGATAAGATAAAGCTATTATGCCATTAGGATTTATTGGTGAGATGACTTCAGTATCACGAAAGAGGAATGAAATTATTACGAGACAAAAAAAGGATCTGGCCCAGAGTCATATGCTAAAATATACAGAGCAGAACTGAATGACATGATGAGCTGTAACCCATGGTGAAATACAACTATAGTAGCACAGATAAGGAGCTCACTAGATACATAACTTACATAAAGCTAGTGTATAAAGGAAGGTGACCTGCGCTCGTTCCTAGTAGCCCTAGTACTGGCCCTTTAAGATTTAAAGCAATCACCACGCCAGAGGCCAGGAGCGAAGCTCACAGGGGCGTAATTAGGAAAGACTGGGCTCCATAGCAAACTCTTGAGTGGGGGCCCCTAGGTGTCACAAGAAACCCCCCCTCATAGATAGTGCACCCTGTAGAATGTGTCATACAGCCCCCCTGTAGACAGTGTCACACCCCACTTGTAGATAGAGCCCACCAACACCCCCTTGTAGATAGTGGCATACAGCCCCATTCTAGATAGCGCTATACAGCTCCCACTGTATATCGTGCCACACAGCCCCCCCCTTGTATATAGTGCCACACAGCCCCCCCTTAGTAGATAGTGCTGCACAGCCCTCCTAAGTAGATAGTGCCACACAGCCCCCCCTTAGTAGATGCCGCACACAGACCCCTGTAGATTGTGCCACAGCCCTCCCGCTTGTAAATAGTGCCATACAGCCCCCTAGTGGATAGTGCCACACAGACCCACCCACTCAGCTAACCACTGAGCCACTGTGCTGCCCTACATATAGCTTCCCCCTGTATATAGTGTCCCACATATAGCCCACCCCTGAAGACAGTGCCCTACATATAGCCCCCCTGTAGCTAGTGCCCCACAGGTAACCCAACCCGTTATATAGTGTCCCACATATAGCCCACCCCTATAGATAGTGCCCTACAAATAGCTCCCCTATAGATAGTGCTCTACATGTAGCCCACCCCTGTATATTGTGTCCCACTTATAGCTCTCCCTGTATATAGTGCCCCACATATAGACCCTCCCTGTAGATAGTGGCCCACATCCCCACATATAGACCCCCCTGTAGATAGTGGCTACGGCTGCTACCCCGGTAGTTACGCCACTGGAAGCTCAGCTTTCTTTCATCCTGGACATAGATTCAGTTTGCTTTAGACGTCCCTGATGTCCATACATGGATTTATAGCTCATTGAGCAAAACACCAGTCTGCCCTACCCCGGCATGGCTTCTATCAAGTGGTAGTCTCTTTTACTATGCAAAGTGAGCCTATTCTCAAAATTGTATGTATGTATTCCAATTTTATATAAGCCTTACTATTAATTATCCTCCTACACCCTGCCAGGCACATGCCCCACCAGACCCCCCAGCTACACACATGCCAGAGGCGATGCCAGGTGGTCCATAACCAAACCTGCAACTTGTAATGTCCTCTCTACTGATCAAGAACTCTTAGGCTGGGTTCACACGACCTATTTTCAGACGTAATGGATGGCGTTTTACGCCTCGAATTACGTCTGATAAACCGGCTCCAATACGTCGGCAAACATCTGCCCATTGCTTTCAATGGATCTTACGATGTTCTGTGCAGACGACCTGTCATTTTACGTGTCGCTGTCAAAATTACAGCCTCGTCAAAAGAAGTGCAGGACACTTCTTGGTACGTAATTGGAGCCGTTTTTCATTGACTCCAATGAAGAACAGCTCCAAATTACGTCCGTAAAAGACGCCCCGCAAAACGCGAGTACGAGCAATTACGTCTGAAATTCAGGAGCTGTTTTCTCCGGAAAACAGCTCCGTAATTTCAGACGTAATAGCAGTTATCGTGTGCACATACCCTTAGGGTCCTATGACGTGGGCCATGTAAATCACACGGAGCAATGATTGGTTATGTATAGGGACAAGCGATCATTACTACGATCGCTCCTCCCCATACATTTCCATCATGTTGGCAGCTCGTCTCCCTGATTACACAGCTGCCGACAACAATCATTTTTAATTCTGCATAAAAGAGTAGATCGGCCGATGAACGAGCGTTGGCTCGTTCATTGGCTGATGTTGCCCTGATTTACACAGGGCAATGATCGGGAACCAGTGTTCATATGAACGCTTGTTTGCCTGATCATTGGCCAGTGTAATAGGGCCTTTAGTAGATTCCCTGAGGAGTCCTATAGACAAGATATAGGGGCATATAGCTTAGAAAACACTTTTTGAGTCCATGCTGCCTTTTCAGGATAATTACTGCATTTCTTAAAGGGCCAGTACTGGGGTTTCCAGGGATAAGCTCAGGGTACAATGGCTGACAGTACTAAGGCTACTGGTTATTAATCTATTTAACTGTTCATAAATGTAATTCCCCAAGCACAGCCCTGCTCTTGTCCCTGGGCTGTGGTGTTACAGCTTGAATGGAATGGGGCCAAGCTGCAATACCAGATACAGCCCATAGGTAGGAGTGGCGCTGTTTCTGGGCAAAAAACACAGTTTTATCTAATCTCAGACAACCATAATATCTCACAAACAATGAGTTGAATATATACTAAATCAGCTAACAAAAACAATAATTACAATCTTAAAATAAATTTATAGCATAGAAACAGAACAGTAAAAAAACAAATGTTATATTTAATATGTTAATTTCCTCTATAGCTAATGGATTGTTTTCTTGGTTTACACATTTGTCTTTGCTGTTACATTAACTCCTGACATTGTGTGTGTCTAGGTTTTTGGTTGAGGGCTCCATTTGTGGTTGAATGACCACACAGCAGGGGGCAGCCGAAACCCACTAATGGTTGTGTCCACAGCAGCGACAACTCTTTAGCACAAGATCCTCTTCCTTGCCTCTAGATGGACTAAACCCACAGACGTTGTTTAGGCTGGGGGTCAGTAGCAGAATTTATTATGTCACTAATAATGTAAGGATAGCCGTGCCATAGTACAGGCACATCAACGCTGTCCATGACTATTGTATGGCGAATAAGTCATTAACTGTTAGATATATCTTATTAGATCAAGGATAAAATCTGGTGCCTGTAAAATATTTTAAAGTGGCTCTGTCAGGTTTCCTATTTGGGGGCAACATAGGATAGATGGGGAGACACTGATATATAGTTATCTGTGATTAGACTCAGTATTTTCATGTAAAATGCTGTTTAAATGTTGCCAGAGCTCATACAGAAAGCCTGTGAGTCCTGCACCCCTAGCCTAAGGAAAGCCTGTAAGACTTGCCCCCCCCCCCCACTCCTAGAGAAAGCCTGTGAGTTCTGCACCCCCACTTAGATAAAGCATGTTATACCTGCGCCCTCCCATTCATAGAGAAAGCTTGTGATTCCTGCTCGCCAAGCACAGAAAGCCTGTGAGTCCAACACCCACATTTAGAGAAAGCCTGTGAGACCTGCTCCCCACTACTCATAGAGAAAGTCTGTGATACCTGTTTCGCCCCCCCCCCCCACACTCAAAGAGGAAGCCTGTAAGTCCTTCTCCCCCAGCTTATAGAAAACGTGTGAGTCCTGCTCCCCCCACACAGTATACTGCCTCATAGCTGCCCACATACAGCATAATGCCCCTATAGCTGCCCCATACACTATAATGCCTGTAACGTCCGTGGCTGCGGGCTGTCAGCTCCAGCCTCCCGCTGACAGCCGCAGCCACGAGTCGGCAAGTGCTGGCCCCAGCCTCCTCCTCAGGAGACGCCAGCGCTTGCATCCACTCACCTTCGCCGGAGCCCGCAGGACATCTTGAACGTCCTTTGACCCGTGAGTACCCTGGGCTATAAGAGAGGTCCAGCCCCCTAGTTCGATGCCTGAGCCTTGTTAGTTTTCCCAGTCTGTCTTGCAAATGGTCCCTTAGTGTTTCCCGTTCCTGTTGTTACCCGTACCTTGTTCCCCGTTCCTGTTTCCCGTGCTTTGCCCTTGTATCTAGTCGTGCCACGTCCAGAGGAATCTGCCACGTCCAGAGGAATCTGCCACGTCCGGAGGAATCTTCCACGTCCGGAGGAATCTGCCACGTCCGGAGGAATCTGCCACGTCTGGAGGAATCCGCCACGTCTGGAGGAATCCGCCACGTCTGGAGGAATCCGCCATGTCCTGTGTCATCTGCCACGTCCGGAGGAATCCGCCACATCCTGTGTTATCTGCCACGTCCGGAGGAATCTGCCACGTCTGGCGCAACTTGCGGCTCCTGTGTCATCCGCCACGTTTGGCGCCATCTGCTGCACCCATCTCATCTGTGCCAGAGCTGCGGCCACCATCTGGACTATTCAGGTACCCTTGTGCGGGACATTGTATTTCTGGGGTGTCCTGTTATTTGGCCAGCTGCCTTCCCGCTGCGGCGGTACGGCCTAGTGGGTCCACTAACCCGCTTCGTGACAATGCCCAATAGCTGCCCATACAGTATAATGCCTCCAAATCCACCCAAATAGAGTAAAATTCCCTATTGTGCCCCCCCCATACCGAGTATAATGCCCCCTTAGTTGCCACCACACAGTATAGTGCCTAATAAAAAATTAAAAAAATATTCACCTATCCCCGTACCCACGACGAGTGGAGGAGATTCCTCTGCTCCTCTGCTCCTCCGCTCTGTGCAGTTTGTTGCTCTGTGCAGTTTATAGCTCTGTGCAGACAGGCGCGATGACGTCACTACATCGCGCCTGTCTGTGTCGAGCCGCTCACAGCTGAAGCTGGCATTGAAAAGTGAATGATGAAGCAATGAGCCGTCAGCTCCGTGCTCCAGAATTGAATTCAACTACATCTGCGTCTTGAGGACCAATTTGGTACGTACCCTTATTAAAAATAAAGTTATAGTAACATTTAATAATTTAAAAAATTTGATATTCTGGCCCTTAGAAGTTCCCAATCTTGAAAAAAAAATAAAAAATTTAACTTTTTGTTTTAGAAAATTCTCATTGCCTATAAACTTCCCCTAAACACATGGTTGGCATATCTGGATGATAACAAGATGGCCTTCCATAATGGATAAACATAGCAGCTGTTTCACGTCCCCTCTTAGGAGAACAGTGACAGTCACATAGTTAAAGGTAAATTGAGTGTTTCAGAATGAATCTTGTGTTGTTCCAGCGTCACTCATCCCTTGAGATTTACCCCACGCTCAATAACACTTTCCACTATCGAAACAATGAATTCAATTCCACATATGACCCTCAGGGGTCCTTTCCACAGCTTGACGTCCAGGATACAAGATGAGGTAAAGAAGTTATCAATACAGGGGACATGACTGGAAGAATTAGACGTCAGCCAGGGTCTTCTGCGCAAAGCAACTCACAAAATCATTACTCTATTGTCTGGAATCGGAATGGGCTAGATTTATGAATATAACTCCGACATGGAGACAATGACCCTCTTGGTGGTCATCACTTCCTCATACCTTAGAGTCCATAAATCAATTGGTCAATGACCAAATTGGTCATTGGTGGCAGTAATGTTCATGGCACGTATCAATACATTCCTCCTAATCGTCTGCTCTATAGTGAGAGATACCCCAATATAAAGCCTAAACGAGGGCCCTCAACTATCATGTGTTATTTAGTGTACTGGTTTCATCACATGCAACTTCAGTTACACCATTGAGTGACATCATCAGATCTCCCAAGTAGCATGGACATCTGACTATGTCACCTATTGGTGGTGATGCTTGCCACTATGTAGCCACGTATATATCTCTATGTGTGTTGCCTATCAATCACAGCTCTAGGCTGACATATTCATTTGGTATATGACTAGCCCCTGTTGACCAACCGACAATATACAGTTACTGTTGATAAATGATTGACAGTCCTTATAAACCAATGGCGAAATATCACGTCACTGGTGTTCATGGATTAACGGGCAGTCTACTACCTGTCTCCATGCTGCAAGGCCTAAAGAGATTGCAGGAAAAGAGAAAGGAATGATCCAGCGCTGTGTAGATTTAAAAGGGATGTTCTATTCCCACTTTTATTGAAGAAAAATACTGTTTAAAATTTGAACAAAGACGCAGTCTCAAGGTAGAAAGTGATGTGGGCAGATACCCGAGCCTACGCGTTTCGAACACGTACAGTGTTCTTATTCATGGCAAAAGAAAACATAGTGACCGTGTGTGCCCGGCTCTTATATATACACCGTTGGTAATTGGAACAAGACAAGGCGTGGACTCTTGTGATTGGAGGAAAACACAAAAGGAGGAGTGACCCTCCTAATGAAGACCGTAATACAGGTAAGTCAAATATGAGTACATATACACTACCGTTCAAAAGTTTAGGGTCACTTAGAAATTTCCTTATTTTTGCAAGAAAAGCACAGTTTTTTTCAATGAAGATAACATTAAATGAATCAGAAATACACTCTATACATTGTTAATGTGCTAAATGACTATTCTAGCTGCAAACGTCTGTTTTTTAATGCAATATCTACATAGGTATATAGAGGCCCAATTCCAGCAACCATCACTCCAGCGTTCTAATGGTACATTGTGTTTGCTAACTGTGTTAGAAGGCTAATGGATGATTAGAAAACACTTGAAAACCCTTGTGCAATTATGTTAGCACCGCTGTAAACAGTTTTGCTGTTTAGAGGAGCTATAAAACTGACCTTCCTTTCAGCTAGTTGAGAATCTGGAGCATTACATTTGAGGGTTCGATTAAACTCTCCAAATGGCTAAAAAAAGAGAGCTTTCATATGAAACTCGACAGTCTATTCTTGTTCTTAGAAATGAAGGCTATTCCATGCGAGAAATTTCCAAGAAACTGAAGATTTCCTACAACGGTGTGTACTACTCCCTTCAGAGGACAGAACAAACAGGCTCTAACCAGAGTAGAAAGAGAAGTGGGAGGCCCCGCTGCACAACTGAGCAACAAGACAAGTACATTAGAGTCTCTAGTTTGAGAAATAGACGCCTCACAGGTCCTCAACTGGCAGCTTCATTAAATAGTACCCGCAAAACGCCAGTGTCAACGTCTACAGTGAAGAGGCGACTCCGGGATGCTGGCCTTCAGGGCAGAGTGGCAAAGAAAAAGCCATATCTGAGACTGGCTAATAAAAGGAAAAGATTAATATGGGCAAAAGCACAAAGATATTGGACAGAGGAAGATTGGAAAAAAGTGTTATGGACAGACGAATCGAAGTTTGAGGTGTTTGGATCACACAGAAGAACATTTGTGAGACGCAGAACAACTGAAAAGATGCTGGAAGAGTGCCTGACGCCATCTGTCAAGCATGGTGGAGGTCATGTGATGGTCTGGGGTTGCTTTGCTGCTGGTAAAGTGGGAGATTTGTACAAGGTAAAAGGGATTTTGAATAATGAAGGCTGTCACTCCATTTTGCAACGCCATGCCATACCCTGTGGACAGCGCTTGATTGGAGCCAATTTCATCCTACAACAGGACAATGACCCAAAGCACACCTCCAAATTATGCAAGAACTATTTAGGGAAGAAGCAGGCAGCTGGTATTCTATCTGTAATGGAGTGGCCAGCGCAGTCACCAGATCTCAACCCCATAGAGCTGTTGTGGGAGCAGCTTGACCGTATGGTACGCAATAAGTGCCCATCAAGCCAATCCAACTTGTGGGAGGGGCTTCTGGAAGCATGGGGTGAAATTTCTCCCGATTACCTCAGCAAATTAACAGCTAGAATGCCAAAGATCTGCAATGCTGTAATTGCTGCAAATGGAGCATTCCAAGACCAAAGCAAAGTTTGAAGGAGAAAATTATTATTTCAAATAAAAATCATTATTTCTATCCTTGTCAATGTCTTGCAACTCATTTGATAAATATAAGTGTGAGTTTTCATGGAAAACACAAAATTGTCTGGGTGACCCCAAACTTTTGAATGGTAGTATATATATATATATATATATATATATATATATATATATATATAATAATAAAGGCCGATGAGATTGGTATATATCGCCCAAACATTTTTTCTTTTTTTTTAAATTCTTTTATTTTCATTTTGTTATTTTGTATCACAAAGCATTCAAAATATACACAACACAGTTCGAAAATGGCAGTGCAAAACATTCAAACAGGCCACAGGCCAGCTATTAGCATCACATAAGTGTAAGGAGTCACCTGAAAGTACCATGTCGCTGGAAACAAATATTTAAGGAATCTCCGATATGCACCCTGAACCCGCAGACGTGCATGATATTCCAGAAGCGAGCATGATAACAGTAAGAGGAGGAAAGAAAAGCAGAGACAGTAAGAGGGAGAGGAAATACGGAGAGGAAAAACGGGGAGGAGGGGGGGGGGAGCTGACCTGACACACCGAAACTAGGTGTGAATTCACGAGGCCATGATGGTCTTATATTCCGCAGTTGATTGAAATCGGATCCATTAACGCCATGTTTTGAGGAAGGAGGCATGAGTCCCCTTCATTGATGCCGTGAGGTCCTCCATTCTCATGATCTCCTGAATCTTGCCGAACCACATGCCCACTGTCGGGGGGCAGGACTTTCTCCACAGTGCAGGAGCACACGCCCTAGCCGCGTTCACCAGGCGGTGAACTACCGAGCGTCTATACGAAGACGGGGACCTCACACAAATGGAGCAGGAAGAGGGCCAGGGATCGCGGGAGGGGGAAATCTGTAAATTTTGAGGAAATGCGCCACACCTCGGACCAGAACCCAGTCGGGAGTGGGCAGTCCCAGAAAATATGCATGATTGTACTCACATGGTCACCACATCTCCAGCATAATGGCGAGGCCGCCGGGATCATTGCATGCAATCTGGAAGGCACCCTATACCAATGGGACAGAATCTTGAAGCCTGCCTCCTGAAATCTACTGGCCATAGAGGACTTATGTGTCATGGTGAACAGGAGTTCCTTTTGTTCAGGGGTGAATGTCTCGCCCAAGTCCCTCTCCCAGCTAAGCAGGTAAGGGGGTGGAGGCAAATTGGAGGGTGAGATCAAGAGTATATAGAATGACGGATCGGGCCCGTACCTGTACATAGGAGTTCAAACGAGGAGCAATCTCGCAGTTGCGCCCCAGGATGTTCTAATGACACCAGGAAATGTCGCAACTGGGTAACCTGCCACGCCGAGAAAGGGACCGGATCCGACAAAGACCGTAGTTGAGCGCTCGACATCCACCTCCCACCTTGCAGAAAATGTACTGCCTGTCCCTTACCCCCCCTCAACCATACTTGAAATGGGCCACTATCCAGTCCCGATGAAAAAGCAGGATTGCCTAAGATCGGAAAAAGCGGGGAGGGGGGCGGGCGAGAACTCCGCCCGAGGAAACACCTGTGCCGCGACTGCAAGGGTGGGACCTATTGTCGGGTGTGTCCGTGCGACCAGGGGAACATGTCTACACCCAACCAGGGTAGTGCCTGTAAGGGGACTGTCATAAAAGCCTGTTCCATAGATACCCATTCTTTTATCCCGCCGTGTTGGAACCAGTTTAAAATTCGTGCCAAGTGGGAGGCATGATGGTAGGAGACAAAGTCCGGTAGACCAATGCCCCCCTCCCTGCCCCTCCTGCGCGCCGGTTTCCCTGCCCATATGAATTTGTGCACAAGGGACAGCAGGTATTGAAAGAACGGGTGCGGGATATGTATCGGTAGGGCTTGTAGGAGATACAGAATCCGTGGTAAAATGTTAATTTTAAAAATCGCACACCTACCAAACCAGGTGAAAATGCCTGACGTCCAAGAGTCTAGGTCCGCCTTTATACATTGAAGAAGTGAGGGAAAGTTCACCACATAAAGGCGAGATAGATCACTGGGAAGTCGGACTCCCAGGTATTTAAGTGAGTCCCTTGCCCACTTGAACGAAAAGGACTCCGACAGGTCAGTAACCAGAGTCTGTGGTAACGAGATGTTCAGAGCCTCTGACTTCTGGTAGTTTATTTTGAAGTTGGATAATCTCGAGTATCTACTCAACTCCACCATCAGGTTGGGCAAGGAAATTCTAGGGGCCGTGAGGAATAATAGTAAATCTTCCGCATAAGCGGCAACCTTATGGGATCTGCCTCCCAGATCCAAGCCCGTAATATCCGGGTTGGAGCGGATATGGCACAACAAGGGTTCTAGGCATAAAATAAAGATCAGTGGAGATAAGGGGCAGCCTTGTCGTGTACCGTTAGTGATCCTAAATGAGGATGAGAGGTGCCCATTGACCTTAACCTGGACTGACGGGGAGGAATAGAGACCGGAGATCCAAGACATCATGTGAGTCCCTATTCCTATATGTCGTAAAGTGGCCAACATAAAGTTCCAGCTGACACTGTCGAAGGCCTTTTCCGCGTCCGTTGACAAAAAACAAGTGGGGAGTGACGAAACTGACGCCTGGTACATTAAGTCAATTGCCCGTGTGGTGTTATCTCTCGCTTCCCATAAGGGCATAAAACCCACTTGGTCGGTATGTATCACATTATGGAGGAGTGGAGACAACCGATATGCCAGAATCTTCGCAAAGAGTTTCAAATCTACATCCAGTAGAGAACGATAACTCTGGCAGGCATAGGGATGGGTCCTTCCCCTCTTTGGGTATGACCGTGATGTGCGCCCTCAACGTATTCCCAGGGATGGAGCCCCCTCGGTGAGCGAATTAAAGGCCCGGATGAAATGGGGTGTGAGCACGTCTGAGTAGGTCTTGCAGTATGACAGGGACAGGCCGTCCGGTCCCGGGGTCTTCCCCGTGGGCGAGTCCTTCAGTGCCCATGACAACTCCTCTGGGGAGATGGGGGTCTCTAAGGCCGCGATATCGTCTAGTGGGATGGATTTCATCCCGGAGGATCGAAGATACTGCTCGATCCTCTCCAGCTGGCTACCGCCGTCCTGTGAAGAGGGTGCCTTTGGGAGGTTATAGAGAGAGTGATAATAGGCACGGAAGGTCTCTGAAATGTCGTGTTGCAGTCGTTCATTATGTGTGCCTAGGATGTGTGGGACGTATGTACGCGAGCGGGTTTTCCGGAGGGCACGGGCCAAGGTCCTACTGGGTTTACTACTGAATTCGTAAAAGTGCCGTCTACATTTAACTAGGGTGGCCTTTGCCTTGGCAAGACAGAGTGAACGTACCTGTTCCCTCAATTGTCCCAGTTCTGCCCCTACTACCCGGTCCTGTGATACCTTATGAGACTGTTCCAATCCATGTATTCGGGACAGTAGGTCTCTAAGGTGAGCTGTCCGCTCCTTCTTAAGTTTGGCTCCAATTTGTATAAGGGACCCGCGCACCACATATTTGTGCGCCTCCCATATACAAAAAGGCCTATATCTCCTCCTATTATTCCATATAACCTCTCCTATATCTCCTCCTACTATTCCATATAACCTCTCCTATATCTCCTATTACTCTATATAACCTCCCCTATATCTCCTCCTATTACTCCATATAAGCTCCCCCTATATCGCCTCCTATTACTCCATATAACCTCTCCCTATATCTCTTCCTATTACTCCATATAACCTCTCCCTATATCTCCCCCTATTACTCCATATAACCTCTCCCTATATCTCTTCCTATTTCTCCCTATAACCTCTCCCTATATCTCCTCCTATTACTCCATATAACCTCTCCCTATATCTCCTCCTATTACTCCATATAACCTCTCCCTATATCTCTTCCTATTTCTCCCTATAACCTCTCCCTATATCTCCTCCTAATACTCCATATAACCTCTCCCTATATCTCTTCCTATTACTCCATATAACCTCTCCCTATATTTCCTCCTATTACTCCATATAACCACTCCCTATATCTCCTCCTTTTACTCCATATAACATCTCCCTATATCTCCTCCTATTACTCCATATAACCCCCCCCTATATCTCCTCCTAATACTCCATGTAACCTCTCCTATATCTCCTATTACTTCATATAACCTCTCCCTATATCTCCTCCTATTACTCCATATAACCTCTCCTATATCTCCTCCTATTACTCCATATAACCTCTCCCTATATCTCCTCCTATTACTCCATATAACCTCTCCCTATATCTCCTCCTATTACTCCATATAACCTCTCCTATATATCATCCTATTACTCCATATAACCTCTCCCTATATCTCCTCCTAATACTCCATATAACCTCTCCCTATATCTCTTCCTATTACTCCATATAACCTCTCCCTATATCTCCTCCTATTACTCCATATAACCTCTCCCTATATCTCTTCCTATTTCTCCCTATAACCTCTCCCTATATCTCCTCCTAGTACTCCATATAACCTCTCCCTATATCTCTTCCTATTACTCCATATAACCTCTCCCTATATCTCCTCCTTTTACTCCATATAACATCTCCCTATATCTCCTCCTATTACTCCATATAACCTCCCCTATATCTCCTCCTATTACTCCATATAACATCTCACTATATCTCCTCCTATTACTAAATATAACATCTCCCTATATCTCCTCCTAATACTCCACATAAGCTCTCCTATATCTCCTCCTATTACTCCATATAACCTCTCCTATATCTCCTCCTTTTACTCCATATAACCTCCCCTATATCTCCTCCTATTACTCCATGTAACCTCCCCTATATCTCCTCCTATTACTCCATATAACCTCTCCCTATATCTCCTCCTATTACTCCATACAACCTCTCCGTATATCTCCTCCTGTTACTCCCTATAACCTCTCCCTATATCTCCTCCTATTACTCCATATAACCTCTCCCTATATCTCCTCCTATTACTCCATATAACCTCTCCCTATATCTCCTCCTATTCCTCCCTATAACCTCTACCTATATCTCCTCCTATTACTCCATATAACCTCTCATATATCTCCTCATATTACTCCATATAACCTCTCCCTTTATCTCCTCCTATTACTCCATATAACCTCCCCTATATCTTTTCCTATTACTCCAAATAACCTCTCCCTATATCTCCTCCTATTACTCCATATAACCTCCCTATATATCCTCCTATTACTCCATATAACCTCCCCTATATCTCCTCCTATTACTCCATATAATCTCTCCCTATATCTCCTCCTATTACTCCATATAGCCTCCCTATATCTCCTCCTATTACTCCATATAATCTCTCCCTATATCTCCTCCTATTACTCCATATAAACTCCTCTATATCTGCTCCTATTCCTCCATATAACATCCCCCTATATCTCCTCCTATTATTCCATATAACCTATCCCTATATCTCCTCCTATTACTCCATATAACCTCTCCCTATATCGCCTCCTATTACTCCATATAACCTCTCCTATATATCCTCCTATTACTCCATATAACATCTCCCTACATCTCCTCCTATTACTCCATATATCCTCTCCTATATCTCCTCCTATTACTCCATGTAACCTCCTCTATATCTCCTCCTATTACTCCATATAACCTCTCCCTATATCTCCTCCTATTACTCCATATAACCTCTCCTATATCTACTCCTATTACTCCATATAACCTTACCTATATCTCCTCCTATTACTCAATATAACATCTCCCTATATCTCCTCCTAATACTCCATATAAGCTCTCCTATATCTCCTCCTATTACTCCATATAACCTCTCCTATATCTCCTCCTTTTACTCCATATAACCTCCCCTATATCTCCTCCTATTACTACATATAACCTCTCCCTATATCTCCTCCTATTACTCCATGTAACCTCTCCGTATATCTCCTCCTGTTACTCCCTATAACCTCTCCCTATATCTCCTCCTATTACTCCATATAACCTCTCCCTATATCTCCTCCTATTACTCCATATAACCTCTCCCTATATCTCCTCCTATTACTCCCTATAACCTCAACCTATATCTCCTCCTATTACTCTATATAACCTCTCCCTAGATCTCCTCCTATTACTCCATATAACCTCTCCTATATCTCCTCATATTACTCCATATAACCTCTCCGTTTATCTCCTCCTATTATTCCATATAACCTCCCCTATATCTCCTCCTATTACTCCAAATAACCTCTCCCTATATCTCCTCCTATTACTCCATATAACCTCCCTATATATCCTCCTATTACTCCATATAACCTCCCCTATATCTCCTCCTATTACTCCATATAATCTCTCCCTATATCTCCTCCTATTACTCCATATAGCCTCCCTATATCTCCTCCTATTACTCCATATAATCTCTCCCTATATCTCCTCCTAATACTCCATATAAACTCCTCTATATCTGCTCCTATTCCTCCATATAACATCCCCCTATATCTCCTCCTATTATTCCATATAACCTCTCCCTATATCTCCTCCTATTACTCCATATAATCTCTCCCTATATCTCCTCCTATTACTCCATATAGCCTCCCTATATCTCCTCCTATTACTCCATATAATCTCTCCCTATATCTCCTCCTAATACTCCATATAAACTCCTCTATATCTGCTCCTATTCCTCCATATAACATCCCCCTATATCTCCTCCTATTATTCCATATAACCTCTCCCTATATCTCCTCCTATTACTCCATATAACCTCTCATATATCTCCTCCTATTACTCCATATAACCTCTCCTATATCTCCTCCTATTACTCCATATAACCTCTCCTATATCTCCTCCTATTATTCCATATAACCTCCCCCTATATCTCCTCCTATTACTCCATATAACCTCTCCCTATATCTCCTCCTATTACTCCATATAACCTCCCCCTATATCTCCTCCTATTACTCCATATACCCTCTCCCTATATCTCCTCCTATTACTCCATATAACCTCTCCCTATATCTCCTCCTATTACTCCATATAACATCTCCCTATATCTCCTCCTATTACTCCATATAACCTCTCCCTATATCTCCTCCTATTACTCCATATAACATCTCCCTATATCTCCTCCTATTACTCCATATACCCTCTCCCTATATCTCCTCCTATTACTCCATATAACCTCTCCCTATATCTCCTCCTATTACTCCATATAACATCTCCCTATATCTCCTCCTATTACTCCATATAACCTCTCCCTATATCTCCTCCTATTACTCCATATAATCTCTCCTATATCTCCTCCTATTACTTCATATAACCTCTCCCTATATCTCCTCCTATTACTCCATATAACCTCTCCCTATATCTCCTCCTATTACTCCATATAACCTCTCCCTATATCTCCTCCTATTACTCCATATAACATCTCCCTATATCTCCTCCTATTACTCCATATAGCCTCTCCTATATCTCCTCCTATTACTCGATATAACCTCTCCCTATATCTCCTCCTATTACTCCATATAACATCTCCCTATATCTCCTCCTATTTCTCCATATAACCTCTCCTATATCTCCTCCTATTACTCCATATAACCTCTCCCTATATCTCCTCCTATTACTCCATATAACCTCTCCTATATCTTCTTCTATTCCTCCATATAACATTCCCCTATATCTCCTCCTATTATTCCATATAACCTCTCCCTATATCCCCTCCTATTACTCCATATAACCTCTCCTATATCTTCTTCTATTCCTCCATATAACCTTCCCCATATCTCCTCCTATTTTTTCTTATGAGCTCTTAATATATATAAATTGTAAACTTTATGTACACTAGAATTTTTTATAATATTATTATTTTAGTACTCCCCATTCACGTTGTTCACCTGGTAACTTTACTTTCACCTTTAGGTTTGGATTGTTAAGCTTTTCTTATTGAGGGTTAGAATTTTCACCATAATATGGAAGGTATCAGAACGGGGCAGAGGAGATGTATTACCTCAGTGTGACAAAGTGTCTGATTTGCTGTAAGAGGCACTGATTTTATTTTCTTCTCCATCTGTATAAATCTCAGCACGGGCAGTGGAAACGTTAAGGATCCAAGACTCATTTATAAATCCCATTTTTGACATTGAAGCTCTTAGCCCTCAGGGTAAGTGACAAATCTCATCAAATAAGTCAATTACTCAGGCTTTTCCTGGGCAGAAACATCATTAAAACCAAATAAATTCAGACATATCTCCATTCCAGATATCCTGACTTCATATTATATATATATCTGAAGAAAAGTCCTGATAACTCTTCAGATGCCAGACTTTTAAGCAAGAAGTAAAATTGTTCATATGTCCAATAACCAGAAATCCCAGAAATGGTACAAGTTATATCTGAAATCAAAGTGAGCCCCATTGTTTACCCCATCCTCTTCTTGTCAAGCTTAGAGCATGGTTACCCTAGCACCATGGGTTCTCCAAGCCCAATGGGCCCTGGCATCTGTCCAGATTTGCCTGTTGCTTATGCCAGCCCTGCCTGGGCTACTTTTTGTAACCCCAAGACCCAAAGATTAAAGTGCAGATTTCCATTACCAATTGTTGTAACTTTTCCTCCGGGGTTGGTACAAATTATAGTCAATGGGCCAGTTTTATATACGTGGAGTCCACCCAAAATAAACCTAAAATGAGCCATCAGTAGACAAAGTTGCATGATGCTTTTCTAGCAATCGGAGGGGGTCACAGTTGTTGGACCGCAACAATTGGACATTTAGTCTAGTGATATGCCACCAATTTTCACATTACACAGCAACCATTTGCAAATAGTCTTTATTAAAATCCTCGTTTTGTGTCTACAGCTCCTAAGCAGATCTACATGTCCCCATAATTATAGAATGCAAACGGTGTGTGTAGTATGATCCTGCAGTCATGCTCCTTTACACCTGTCCCCTACTTATTGCTATACCTCTGACTGTATGGTATCAAGAAGCAGAGGATAGATAGAAGGGGTATGACTGCAGGATCAAACTACACACAGGGTTTGTTTGTAGTATGTTGCCATAGAGACGCATAGCGTTGCCTACAAGCTGTAGACAAGAAATGAGAGAGATTTTTAATCAAGACTATTCGAAAAGTTTATAATTTTTTTTATGTACGATGCAATGGAACAATAATACAATCGGTTGTAGAGGTGGACATATCCTTTAAGTCTACTGTTTATGGCCTAGCAATAATTAAATGAACAATAGACCTGAGCTCCAACTTATTACAAGGTCGTTGATACAGTCACTCAAAGTCAAGTACTATAATATCTTTTATGCCATACATTGTCCACCACCTCATACGGCAGGTCCATAGAGCGTCCGAGATATTACGTTATACAGCAATGCAAATATATAACTGATGGGAGATAATTGTCCTGTAACTCAAACTAAACAGAGGACAATCCAACTATTTGCACTTTGTGTTTGCTCTTTTATTAGACATCCTAGGAAACCTTTCTTCCCATCCCCTCATAGCTGCAATGTAGTCCTATCAATAAATAATTAACCCCATACTCTGACTACTTTCAGCTTTGCAAAAAAAAAAAAAAGTCTATTTTATCATTTTCACATTACTGTATTCTTATGTAAAACATTTGTATGTAGTTCTTTATGATATTTGTATCCTTTTAAGACCCATTAGCATTATGACCGTTACAAGCCTGAAAGCAGTTGCCTTGCCAGAATGAGTTAGATTAAATATATAGATAGAAAATACATAAATAAATAAATAAATAAATAGATAGATACAGCAGATAATGGATAGATATGAGCGAGATCCATAGGTAATATATAGATAAATAGATACAGTAAATAACAGATCAATAGATAAATGATAGACAGAGAGATAGATATGAGATAGATAGATAGATAGATAGATAGATAGATAGATAGATAGATAGATAGATAGATAGATAGATAGATAGATAGATAGATAGATAGATAGATAGATAGATAATAGATAGTTAGATGATAGATAGATAGATAGATAGATAGATAGATAGATAGATAGATAGATAGATAGATAGATAGATAGATAGATAGATAGATAGATAGATAGATAATAGATAGATAGATAATAGATAGATAGATAGATAGATAGATAGATAGATAGATAGATAGATAGATAGATAGATAGATAGATAGATAGATAGATATGAGATAGATAGATAGATAGATAGATAGATAGATAGATAGATAGATAGATAGATAGATAGATAGATAGCTCTAGGCCCCTCAGTCGCGGGCGTATGTACAATAGTTGCAGCCCATGCAGCTTCTATGGGGCCCTTGGAGAGAGAAGACCCTGCCTAGGTTGGTCCCATCCCCTTTATTTGTGTGGTATGACCCTGTGCAGAATTCTCCTCTCCAGAGTAAATGTATTGTTTGCAAACAATGGGCTGGGGAAATGGCCCTAAAATAATGGAAAGTGCATGGAAGAGGAAACCAACACCAGACTTTTCTGTCCTTGGGTGGTAAAACCTGGGACCATAAGGGGGCCAATTTGAATCTATTCTATTTTTCTTATATGTACATCACCACCCTCGGGCTGTACCTGTTGCCCACACTATCAGTCTGCTTCTGCTATTATCTACCAGAACATCACTGCCACTTGTCTTGCCCCCTCTATGGAACCAAAAGTTTGACATTGTTCTCCTGAAGAACTGTAATCCTAAGGACATGTATAGAAACACAAGACTGAAGAATAAAGAAGCCTTCGTTCTATTCCAGCAGAGAGGAGCGTTGTGAGTAACCAGATCACCGGCATTGACAAAACGGTTTAAAAGGGTCATAACACAATCATTGTGCGACCTATTGATCCTGAATCATAGAGTGACTGGTACTTCCTGTCACTTCAAGACAATCCTTGCCGATGACAGAGGAGATCCTTTATCTATAGAAGTGTAGATGGGAAAAGGTGAGCGGATGGGTAATATGATTTGTGTGTGTTCCAAGCTAAGATTATTGAATCCTGCCATCCCCTTATTTGTTCTTCCTTGGTTCTTCAGGGCAGCTGCTAATGGGCACAAAGCCCATATTTCTCCAGAAGATGCTGAACGGTGATGCGATAAGACTCCGAAACTATCATAACAGATGGATTGTCTACTAAACCCTGAGGAGATATTTTGTGGATGGAATACCTACTGTCAGACAGATCAACGACGCACACTAAATACAGCTGCAATTTAACCTGCGTAGTGCTGGCTCCCCATAGTCCACCATTAGTAGAAACAGACAGACTGATATAATAATACAAATAACACTAATATTATAATCATTTACATAAAATATGTGGTTGGTGACGAACTCAAAATGGACAAAATATGATACGCAGAAAAGAAAGTAGAAACATGAATTACTTCCATCCAAACATAAAGAAAACAATTATTACTTTATAAGGACGATGATTTATGTTACGAAGTTCATTCTTAAATATATATTAATAATAAGGCTGTCATTTAAAATCAAACCAAAATATGTTGTAATATAGTTCTGAACTTATAATTTACTGTTACCTAAAACGAGCTTCTCACATTACTTGATATAACCTCTCCCTATGTCTCCTCCTATTACTCCATATAACCTTCCCCATATCTCCTCCTATTACTCCATATAACCTCCTCTATATCTCCTCCTATTACTCCATATAACCTCTCCCTATATCTCCTCCTATTACTCCATATAACCTCTCCCTATATCTCCTCCTATTACTCCATATAACATCTCCCTATATCGCCTCCTATTACTCCATATAACCTCCCCTATATCTCCTCCTATTACTCCATATAACCTCTCCCTATATCTCCTCCTATTACTCCATATAACCTCTCCCTATATATCTTCCTATTACTCCATATAACCTCTCCTATATCTCCTCCTATTATTCTATATAACCTCTCCTATATCTCCTCCTATTACTCCATATAACATCTCCCTATATCTCCTCCTATTACTTTATATAACCTCTCCCTATATCTCCTCCTATTACTCCATATAACCTCTCCCTATGTCTCCTCCTATTACTCCATATAACCTCCCCTATATCTCCTCCTATTACTCCATATAACCTCTCCCTATATCTCCTTCTATTACTCCATATAACCTCTCCTATATCTCCTCCTATTACTCCATATAACCTCCCCTATATCTCCTCCTATTACTCCATATAACCTTCCCCATATCTCCTCCTATTACTCCATATAACCTCCTCTATATCTCCTCCTATTACTCCATATAACCTCTCCCTATATCTCCTCCTATTACTCCATATAACCTTTCCCTATATCTCCTCCTATTACTCCATATAACATCTCCCTATATCGCCTCCTATTACTCCATATAACCTCCCCTATATCTCCTCCTATTACTCCATATAACCTCTCCCTATATCTCCTCCTATTACTCCATATAACCTCTCCCTATATATCTTCCTATTACTCCATATAACCTCTCCTATATCTCCTCCTATTATTCTATATAACCTCTCCTATATCTCCTCCTATTACTCCATATAACATCTCCCTATATCTCCTCCTATTACTTTATATAACCTCTCCCTATATCTCCTCCTATTACTCCATATAACCTCTCCCTATGTCTCCTCCTATTACTCCATATAACCTCCCCTATATCTCCTCCTATTACTCCATATAACCTCTCCCTATATCTCCTTCTATTACTCCATATAACCTCTCCTATATCTCCTCCTATTACTCCATATAACCTCCCCTATATCTCCTCCTATTACTCCATATAACCTCTCCCTATATCTCCTCCTATTACTCAATATAACCTCTCCCTATATCTCCTCCTATTACTTTATATAACCTCTCCCTATATCTCCTCCTATTACTCCATATAACCTCTCCTTATATCTCCTATTACGCCATATAACCTCTCCCTATATCTCCTCCTATTACTCCATATAACCTCTCCCTATATCTCCTCCTATTGCTCCATATAACCTCTCCCTATATCTCCTCCTATTACTTCATATAACTTCTCCTATATCTCCTCCCATTACTCCATATAACCTCTCCTATATCTCCTCCTATTACTCCATATAACCTCTCCTATATCTCCTCCCATTACTCCATATAACCTCTCTCTATATCTTCTCCTATTACTCCATATAACCTCTCCTTTTATCTCCTCCTATAACTCCATATAACATCTCCCTATATCTCCTCCTATTACTCCATATAACCTCTCTCTATATCTTCTCCTATTACTCCATATAACTTCTCCCTATATCTCCTCCTATTACTCCATATAACCTCCCCTATATCTCCTCCTGTTACTCCATATAACCACTCCCTATATCACCTCCTATTACTCCATATAACCTCTCCTATATCTCCTCCTATTACTCCATATACCCTCTCCCTATATCTCCTCCTATTACTCCATATAACCTCTCCCTATATCTCCTCCTATTACTCCATATAACCTCTCCCTATATCTCCTCATATTACTCCATATATCCTCTCCATATATCTCCTCATATTACTCCATATATCCTCTCCCTATATCTCCTCCTATTACTCCATAAAACCTTTACCCGTTATCTCCTATTACTCCATATAACCTCTCCTATATCTCCTCCTATTACTCCATATAACCTCTCTCTATATCTTCTCCTATTACTCCATATAACCTCTCCTTTTATCTCCTCCTATTACTCCATATAACCTCTCCCTATATCTCCTCCTATTACTCCATATAACCTCTCTCTATATCTTCTCCTATTACTCCATATAACTTCTTCTTCTTAGATCTCCTCCTATTACTCCATATAGCCTCTCCCTATATCTCCTCATATTACTCCATATAACCTCCCCTATATCTCCTCCTGTTACTCCATATAACCACTCCCTATATCACCTCCTATTACTCCATATAACCTCTCCCTATATCTCCTCCTATTACTCCACATAACCTCCCCTATATCTCCTCCTATTACTCCATATAACCTCTCCCTATATCTCCTCCTATTACTCCATATAACCTCTCCCTATATCTCCTCCTATTACTCCATATAACCTCTCCCTATCTCTCCTCCTATTACTCCATATAACATCTCCCTATATCTCCTCCTATTACTCCATAAAATCTCTCCTATATCTCCTCCTATTACTCCATTTAACCTCTCCTATATCTCCTCCTATTACTCCATATAACCTCTCCTATATCTCCTCCTATTACTCCATATAACATTTCCCTATATCTCCTCCTATCACTCCATATTTCCTCTCCCTATATCTCCTCCTATTACTCCATATAACCTCTCCCTATATCTGCTCCTATTACTCCATATAACCGCTCCTTATATATCCTCCTATTACTCCATATAACATCTCCATATATCTCATCCTATTACTCCATATAACCTCTCCATATATCTCCTTCTATTACTCCATATAAACTCTCCTATATCTCCTCCTATTACTCCATATAACCTCTCCTATATCTCCTCCTATTACTCCTTATAACCTCTGCCTATATCTCCTCCTATTATTCCATATAACCTCTCCCTATATACCCTCCTATTACTACATATAACCTCGCCATATATCTTCTCCTATTACTCCATATAACCTCTCCTATATCTCCTCCTATTACTCCATATAACCTCCCCCCATATACCCTCCTATTACTACATATAACCTCGCCATATATCTTCTCCTATTACTCCATATAACCTCTCCTATATCTCCTCCTATTACTCCATATAACCTCTGCCTATATCTCCTCCTATTACTCCATATAACCTCTCCTATATCCCCTCCTATTACTCCATATACCCTCTCCTATATCTCCTCCTATTACTCCATATAACCTCTCCTATATCCCCTCCTATTACTACAGATAACCTCTCCTATATCTCCTCCTATTACTCCATATAACCTCTCCTTTTATCTCCTAATATTACTCCATATAACCTCTCCCTATATCTCCTCTTATTACTCCATATTGTCACGGACACTGGGTGTGTGGACCCACTAGGCCGCTCCGCCGTAGCGGGGAGGCAGCTGACCAGGTCACAGTCTATGTGAAAGTAAGATAGCAGACAGTAATGCTTAGGTACCTGAAATAATCCGGACGGTGACTGTGGCTTCAGCACGGATGGAGGCAGGAGCGGAAAGTGGCGCCAGACGTGGCGGGCAGTATCTGATGAGCAGATGGCACTTGACATGGCAGATGGCACTTGATGTGGCAGATGGCTCTTGACGTGGCAGATGGCACTTGACGTGGCAGATGGCACTTGACGTGGCAGATGGCACTTGACGTGGCAGATGACACTTGACGTGGCAGATGACACTTGACGTGGCAGATGGCACTTGACGTGGCAGATGGCACTTGAACACGGGTAGGCACAGGAACAATGCGGAATACAGGAACGGTAACAGGGCACGGGTAACAGCTGGAACGGGAGACACTAAGGGACCATTTGCGAGACAGACAGGGAAAGACTAACAATGCTCAGGCAAGGATCAGAAGGGCTGGGGCATTCTTATAGGGCAGGAAATCATGTGGGTTAATGAACATTGTTTTCATGTGCGCGCGCTGGCCCTTTAAGAGCGGGCGCGAGCGTGCGCGCGCAACCTACGGGACCCGGCCGGACGGACGGAGCGGAAGTGAGCGCTCACAGATCCATGGCTGCGGGCGTCGGGAGGTGAGTGAACCCGACGGCCAGCGGCCATAGGCGCTACACATATAACCTCTCTCTATATCTTCTCCTATTACTCCATATAACTTCTCCCTATATCTCCTCCTATTACTCCATATTACCTCCCCCTAGATCTCCTCCTATTACTCCATATAGCCTCTCCCTATATCTCCTCCTATTACTCCATATAACATCCCCTATATATCATCCTAGTACTCCACATAACTTCTCCCTATATCTCCTCCTATTATTCCATATAACCTCCCTCTATATCCCCTCCTATTACTCCATATAACCTCTCCATATATCTCCTCCTATTACTCCATATAACCTCCCCTATATCTTCTCCCATTACTCCATATAACCCCTCCTATATCTCCTCCTATTACTCCATATAACCTCTCCCTATTTCACCTCCTATTACGCCATATAACCTCTCCCTATATCTCCTCCTATTACTCGATATAACCTCTCCCTATATCTCCTTCTATTACTCCATATAACCTCTCCTATATCTCCTCCTATTACTCCATATAACCTCTCCCTATATCTCCTCCTATTACTCCATATAACCTCTCCTATATCTCCTCCTATTACTCCATATAACCCTCCTTGTATCTCCCCCTATTACTCCATATAACCTCTCCCTATATCTCCTCCTATTACTCCATATAACCTCTCCTATATCTCCTCCTATTACTCCATATAACCTCTACTATATCTCCTCCTATTACTCCATATAACCTCTACTATATCTCCTCCTATTACTCCATATAATCTCTCCTATATCTCCTCCTATTACTCCATATAACCTCTCCCTATATCTCCTCCTATTACTCCATATAACCTCTCCCTATATCTCCTCCTATTACTCCATATAACCTCCCCTATATCTCCTCCTATTACTCCATATAACCTCTCCCTATATCTCCTCCTATTACTCCATATAACCTCTCCTATATCTCCTCCTATTACTCCATATAACCTCTCCCTATATCTCCTCCTATTACTCCATATAACCTCTCCTCTGTTGCTACTTAATTACACTTTGTACTAGTACTAGTAACAGTTGCTTTTTTTTTTACATTGTCACACAAGAATATATATTTAATGCATTGCTCTATAAAGTTCTAATAACTGTGTTGGCCACTTCAATCTACTCTGTATTATATTAAGCACATTCACTGTCCATGGTGCTGGACGCTATCATGATGTCGTATGATCTGTCTGTGCTGCAGATGCCATTCAAATGTATTATTTACATGCAGAGAAATAATCTGTTTGGGAAAATACATACAATGATAGCACAAACTATTAGTAATAATAATAATAATAATAATAATAATAATAATAATAATAATAATAATAAACATATAAATTCATAAAATAATAATAATATAAAAAAATATCAGGTGTTTATAGGTTTACAAAAAAAGCTAAATAATATAAAATATGGAGTAATAGGAGGAGATATAGGGGGAGGTTATATGTAGTAATAGGAGGAGATATAGGGGAGGATATATGAAGTAATAGGAGGAGATATAGGAGAGGTTACATGGAGTAATAGGAGGAGATATAGGGGAGGTTATATGGAGTAATAGGAGGAGATATAGAGGTGGTTATATGGAGTAATAGGAGGAGATATAGGGAGAGATTATATGGAGTAATAGGAGGAGATATAGGGAGAGGTTATATAAAGTAATAGTAGGAAATATAGGGAGATGTTATATGGAGTAATAGGAGGATACAGTGAAGGAAATAAGTATTTGATCCCTTGCTGATTTTGTAAGTTTGCCCACTGTCAAAGTCATGAACAGTCTAGAATTTTTAGGCTAGGTTAATATTACCAGTGAGAGATAGATTATATAAAAAAAACAACAGAAAATCACATTGTCAAAATTATATATATTTATTTGCATTGTGCACAGAGAAATAAGTATTTGATCCCCTACCAACCATTAAGAGTTCAGCCTCCTCCAGACCAGTTACACGCTCCAAATCAACTTGGTGCCTGCAGTAAAGACAGCTCTTACATGGTCACCTGTATAAAAGACTCCTGTCCACAGACTCAATTAATCAGTCTGACTCTAACCTCTACAACATGAGCAAGACCAAAGAGCTTTCTAAGTATGTCAGGGACAAGATCATAGACCTGCACAAGGCTGGAATGGGCTACAAAACCATGAGTAAGACGCTGGGTGAGAAGGAGACAACTGTTGGGGCAATAGTAAGAAAATGGAAGACATACAAAATGACTGTCAATCGACATCGATCTGGGGCTCCATGCAAAATCTCACCTCGTGGGGTATCCTTGATCCTGAGGAAGGTGAGAGCTCAGCCGAAAACTACACGGGAGGAACTTGTTAATGATCTCAAGGCAGCTGGGACCACAGTCACCAAGAAAACCATTGGTAACACATTACGCCGTAATGGATTAAAATCCTGCAGTGCCCGCAAGGTCCCCCTGCTCAAGAAGGCACATGTACAGGCCCGTCTGAAGTTTGCAAATGAATATCTGGATGATTTTGAGAGTGATTGGGAGAAGGTGCTGTGGTCAGATGAGACTAAAATTTAGTTATTTGGCATTAACTCAACTCGCCGTTTTTGGAGGAAGAGAAATGCTGCCTATGACCCAAAGAACACCGTCCCCACTGTCAAGCATGGAGGTGGAAACATTATGTTTTGGGGTGTTTCTCTGCTAAGGGCACAGGACTACTTCACCGCATCAATGGGAGAATGGATGGAGCCATGTACCGTCAAATCCTGAGTGACAACCTCCTTCCCTCCACCAGGACATTAAAAATGGCTCGTGGCTGGGTCTTCCAGCACGACAATGACCCGAAACATACAGCCAAGGCAACAAAGGAGTGGCTCAAAAAGAAGCACATTAAGGTCATGGAGTGGCCTAGCCAGTCTCCAGACCTTAATCCCATCGAAAACTTATGGAGGGAGCTGAAGATCCGAGTTGCCAAGCGACAGCCTCGAAATCTTAATGATTTACAGATGATCTGCAAAGAGGAGTGGGCCAAAATTCCATCTAACATGTGTGCAAACCTCATCATCAACTACTAAAAACGTCTGACTGCTGTGCGTGCCAACAAGGGTTTTGCCACCAAGTATTAAGTCTTGTTTGCCAAAGGGATCAAATACTTATTTCTCTGTGCACAATGCAAATAAATATATATAATTTTGACAATGTGATTTTTTTTAATTTTTTTTATATAATCTATCTCTCACTGGTAAAATTAACCTAGCCTAAAAATTCTAGACTGTTCATGTCTTTGACAGTGGTCAAACGTACAAAATCAGCAAGGGATCAAATACTTATTTCCTTCACTGTATATAGAAGAGGTTATATAGAGTAATAGGAGATATAGGTGAGGTTATATGGAGTAATAAGAGGAGATATAGGGAGAGGTTATATGGAGTAATAGGAGGATGTATAGGGAGAGGTTATATGGAGTAATAGGAGGAGATATAGGGAGAGGTTATATGGAGTAATAGGAGGAGATATAGGGAGAGGTTATATGGAGTAATAGGAGGAGATATAGGGAGAGGTTATATTGAGTAATAAGAGGAGATATAGGGAGAGATTACATGGAGTAATAGAACGAGATATAGGAGAAGTTATATGGAGAAATAGGAGGAGATATAGAGAGAGGTTATATGGTGTAATAGGAAGAGATATAGGGAGAGGTTATATGGAGATATAAGGGAGGTTATATGGAGTAATAGGAGGAGATATACAGAGAGGTTATATGGAGTAATAGGAGGAGATATAGGGGAGGTTATATGGAGTAATAGGAGGAGATATAGGAGAGGTTATATGGAGTAATAGGAGGAGATATGGGGACAAGTTATATGGAGTAATAGGAGGAAATTTAGGGAGATGTTATATGGAGTATTAGGAGGAGATAAAGGGGATGTTATATGGAGTTATAGGAGACGATAAAGGGAGAGGTTATATAGAGTAACTGGAGGAGATATAGGGAGAGGTTATATGGAGTGATAGGAGGAGATATAGGAGAGGTTATATGGAGTAATAGGAGGAGATATAGGGAGAGGTTATATGGAGTAATATGAGGAGATACAGGGGAGGAAATATGGAATAATAGGAAATATAAGGAGAGGTTATATGGATTAAAAGGAGGAGATACAGGAGAGGTTATATGGAGTAATACGTGGAGATATAGGGAGATGTTATATGTAGTAATAGGAGGAGATATAGGGAGATGTTATATGGAGTAATAGGAGGAGATATAGGAGAGGTTATATGGAGTAATAGAAGGAAATATAGGGAGAGGTTATATGGAGTAATACGAGGAGATATAGGTAGAGGTTATATGGATTAATAGGAGGAGATATAGGAGAGGTTATATGGAGTAATAGGAGGAGATATAGGGAAGGTTATATGTAGTAATAGGAGAAGATATATGAGATGTTATATGGAGTAATAGGAGGAGATATAGGGGAGGTTATATGGAGTAATAGGAGGAGATATAGGAGAGGTTATATGGAGTAATTGGAGGAGATATAGGGAGAGGTTATATGGAGTAATAGGAGGAGATATAGGAGAGGTTATATGGAGTAATAGGAGGAGATATAGGAGATGTTATATGGAGTAATAGGAGGAGATATAGGAGAGGTTATATGGTGTAATAGGAGGAGATATAGGGAGAGGTTATATGGAGTAATAGAAGGAGATATAGGGGAGGATATATGGAGTAATAGGAGGAGATATATGGAGAGGTTATATTGAGTAATAGGAGGAGATATATGGAGATGTTGTATGGAGTAATAGGAGGAGATATAGGAGACGTTATATGGAGTAATAGGAGGAGATGTAGGGGGAGGTTATATGGAGTAATAGGAGGAGATATAGGAGAGGTTATATGGAGTAATAGGAGGAGATATAGGAGACGTTATATGGAGTAATAGGAGGAGATGTAGGGGGAGGTTATATGGAGTAATAGGAGGAGCTATAGGAGAGGTTATATGGAGTAATAGGAGGAGATATAGGAGAGGTTATATGGAGTAATAGGAGGAGATATAGGGAGAGGTTATATGGAGTAATAGGAGGAGATATAGGGAGAGGTTATATGGAGTAATAGGAGGAGATATAGGGAGAGGTTATATGGAGTAATAGGAGGAGATGTAGGGGGAGGTTATATGGAGTAATAGGAGGAGATATAGGGAGAGGTTATATGGTGGAATAGGAGGAGATATAGGGAGAAGTTATATGGAGTAATAGGAGGATTTTACTTTTTCCCCATGTAGTGTATGTAACATGATATCATACACATAGTGGTAGGGTCACTTATACGTATGGATATTGTACTTTCTATTATGATTTTTAATTTGTTAAACTTTAGAGAATTGAGAAAACTACAAATGGAAGAAAAGATCAAAGACATGATGAATATAATGGAACATAAGGGCTTCATACAATGAGTGTGGATGGAGATGCTGCTGATAGTAAGTGATAGGCAGTGTTTTAGAAGTAATGAAGCAGTACAGACATAGAGTTACTAATTTGTCCATGTACAAACAAAGGCAAATGTCTCCGCATTTCTCTCTATCGTGAAGCCTCTACATTAGCTAATTATCTCCTATCTCCAATGATAAAATAATTGAGCTGTAAAGGCAGATTACTCCCCAAACTTGAAGGTTAATAGACAGTCTTCTCCTCACCCACGCATGCCTCCACCCCTATACCACCCTCCGTACCCCTCCTCAATTAATACAAGATACCATAATAGTCATCTCATTGATCAATCAGAGATGAGTGAGTGTTTGGTCATAGGGGATGGATCTGTAAAGTTTGAGTGGGAGGAGGAGCTGACATATTCTCCTACTATCACAAGAGATATAAACCCCACAGAGGGATCACAAGACAAAGCAGATTGTCCAAGGCTGCGAGCAAGGAGAGCGAGAAGCATCTTTACCTGCCTGCACACAGTCCCTTCCATCACACAGTGAGTAGAACTATTTCATATATGGTTTGGAGTCCAGTCAATGGTATTCATGACTTCTTGAGTAGATGTCCTACTCTTTTTCTTTAGGTTGAGGAGCAGTGTTATGTTAGGTCCTACTATTTATCTTCAAAGAGTTGTAACTTATGCCATTGACATTCAGATTGTACTATAAGAATTTATTGAGAAGAAGGTGTTTTTTTTTTTTTAATGAATATCTTAGATATCGTATTTATATCATTAGGAGATCTTTTGGTGGTGACCATCTTACGTAGAAGAGCCTTCAACTTGGGAATTTTAAGTTGGTTTTCAATTTGGTCTATATGTGTTGTAGATACTATAAAATGTTCTTGTGATTGAGCAATGTAGAAGGGTGAGTCAATGAAGGACATATTTGTTGGTGTAAGTTCTCCATGTAAATGACTTCTTTTTAGTAGGAAAGTAGATATAGGTGACATCCTAATGGAAAAACGCATTTAGTTTGTGTGAAGTCATTACAGACGATGGCTCAGTCTTCTCAGATAACTCACCAGGTAGTGATGGCATGTTCATGAGGAATTTAGACCAGTACTCAATATGTCAATAGAAATATATGGATTACCATCACATTGTTTAGTATTACAAATACAGAGCCTTATATTTCTGAATACAATGGGACTACTATCTACTTTTCCTACTTGCCAACTTCCTTAACATGGTCCTCAATCTTATAACAGGAGTTATAGGGGGATGTTATATGGATTAATAGGGGGTGATATAGGTAGAGGTGATATGGAGTAATAGGATGAGATATAGGGAGAGGTTATATGGAGTAATAGGAGGGGATATAGGTAGAGGTTATATGGAGTAATAGGAGGAGATATAGGGAGAGGTGATATGGAGTAATAGGATGAGATATAGGGAGAGGTTATATGGAGTAATAGGAGGAGACATAGGAGGGGTTATATGTAGTAATAGGAGGAGATATAGGAGAGGATATATGGAGTAATAGAAGGAGATATAGGGAGAGGTTATATGGAGTAATAGGAGGAGATATAGGGTAGGTTATATGGAGTAATAGGAGGAGATATAGGAGGGGTTATATGTAGTAATAGGAGGAGATATAGGAGAGGATATATGGAGTAATAGAAGGAGATATAGGAGAGGTTATATGGAGTAATAGGAGGAGATATAGGGAGAGGTTATATGGAGTAATAGGAGGAGATATAGGAGAGGTTATATGGAGTAATAGGATGAGATATAGGGAGAGATTATATGGAGTAATAGGAGGAGATATAGGGAGAGGTTATATATAGTAATAGGAAGAGATATAGGGAGAGGTTATATGGAGGAATAGGAGGAGATATAGGGGGAGGTTATATGGAGTAATAGGAGGAGATATAGGGAGAGGTTATATGGAGTAATAGCAGGAGATATATGAGAGGTTATATGTAGTAATAGGAGTAGATATAGGGAGAGGTTATATGGAGTAATAGGAGGAAATATAGGGAGATGTTATATGGAGTAATAGGAGGAGATATAGGGATAGGTTATATGGAGTATTAGGAAGAGATATAGGGAGAGGTTATATGGAGGAATAGGAGGAGATATAGGGAGAGGTTATATGGAGTAATAGGAGGAAATATAGGGAGAGGTTATATGGAGTAATAGGAGGAGATATAGGGAGAGGTTATATGGAGTAATAGGAGGAAATATAGGAAGATGTTATATGGAGTAATAGGAGGAGATATATGGAGAGGTTATATTGAGTAATAGCAGGAGATATATGAGAGGTTATATGTAGTAATAGGAGTAGATATAGGGAGAGGTTATATGGAGTAATAGCAGGAGATATATGAGAGGTTATATGTAGTAATAGGAGTAGATATAGGGAGAGGTTATATGGAGTAATAGGAGGAAATATAGGGAGATGTTATGTGGAGTAATAGGAGGAGATATAGGGATAGGTTATATGGAGTATTAGGAAGAGATATAGGGAGAGGTTATATGGAGGAATAGGAGGAGATATAGGGAGAGGTTATATGGAGTAATAGGAGGAGATATAGGGAGAGGTTATATGGAGTAATAGGAGGAGATATAGGGAGATGTTATATGGAGTAATAGGAGGAGATATAGGAGAGATTATATGGAGTAATAGGAGGAGATATAGGGAGAGGTTATATGGAGTAATAGGAGGAGATATAGGGAGAGGTTATATGGAGTAATAGGAGGAAATATAGGAGATGTTATATGGAGTAATAGGAGGAGATATAGGGAGAGGTTATATGTAGTAATAGGAGGAGATATAGGGAGAGGTTATATGGAGTAATAGGAGGAGATATAGGGAGAGGTTATATGGAGTAATAGGAGGAGATATAGGGAGAGGTTATATGGAGTAATAGGAGGAGATATAGGGAGAGATTATATGGAGTAATAGGAGGAGATATAGGGAGAGGTTATATGGAGTAATAGGAGGAGATATAGGGAGAGGTTATATGGAGTAATAGGAGGAGATATAGGAGAGGTTATATGGAGTAATAGGAGGAGATATACGGGAGGTTATATGGAGTAATAGGAGGAGATATACGGGAGGTTATATGGAGTAATAGGAGGATATATAGGGAGAGGTTATATGGAGTAATAGGAGGATATATAGGAGAGGTTATATGGAGTAATAGGAGGAGATATAGGGAGAGGTTATACAGAGTAATAGGAGGAGATATAGGGAAAGGTTATATGGAGTAATAGGAGGAGATATAGGAGAGGTTATGTGGAGTAATAGGAGGAGATATAGGAGAGGTCATATGGAGTAATAGGAGGAGATATAGGGAGACGTTATATGGAGTAATAGGAGGTGATATAGAGAGAGGTTATATGGAGGTTTAGGAGGAGATATAGGAGAGGTTATATGGAGTAATAGGAGGAGATATAGGAGAGGTTATATGGAGTAATAGGAGGAGATATAGGAGGGGTTATATGGAGTAATAGGAGGAGATATATGAGGGGTTATATGGAGTAATAGGAGGAGATATAGGGAGAGGTTATATGGAGTAATAGGAGGAGATATACGGGAGGTTATATGGAGTAATAGGAGGAGATATAGGGAGAGGTTATATGGAGTAATAGGAGGATATATAGGAGAGGTTATATGGAGTAATAGGAGGAGATATAGGGAGAGGTTATACAGAGTAATAGGAGGAGATATAGGAGAGGTTATATGGAGTAATAGGAGGAGATATAGGGGAGGTTATATGGAGTAATAGGAGGAGATATAGGGAGAGGTTATATGGAGTAATAGGAGGAGATATAGGAGAGGTTATATGGAGTAATAGGAGGAGATATAGGGAGAGGTTATATGGAGTAATAGGAGGAGATATAGGGAGAGGTTATATGGAGTAATAAGAGGAGATATAGGGAGAGGTTATATGGAGTAATAGGAGGAGATATAGGGAGATGTTATATGGAGTAATAGGAGGAGATATAGGAGAGGTTATATGGAGTAATAAGAGGAGATATAGGGAGAGGTTATATGGAGTAATAGGAGGAGATATAGGAGAGATTATATGGAGTAATAGGAGGAGATATAGGGAGAGGTTATATGGAGTAATGGGAGGAGATATAGGAGAGGTTATATGGAGTAATAGGAGGAGATATAGGGGAGGTTATATGGAGTAATAGGAGGAGATATAGGGGAGGTTATATGGAGTAATAGGAGGAGATATAGGAGGGGTTATATGGAGTAATAGGAGGAGATATAGGAGGGGTTATATGGAGTAATAGGAGGAGATATAGGAGGGGTTATATGGTGTATAGGAATAGTTGGTAATAATGAGAAGTTAAAGAGATATACTAGAACTGATATTTCCATATGAAGAAATTTGCTGATGTTAATTGATGATAACTGTGACTTGTTGGTTATTGAGTGGTAAAATAGTGATGATCTCCGTTGGGAACCTTTATTATAAAATGTGCAGTGTTTCCTTCTCATTTTTACGATCATAGTTTGCATTTTTTATATTGATACATTTATTATGGACACACAGTAAATTGAGCTTATGTAAAAAAAAAAAAACTAGAACTGAATAACAGTGGAGGTGTTGCCTATAGTAAGACTTGTGTCAATTAGTTTACAGAATAGGAATGCATTGATTTGATGGTCCTCCACGCATCAGCACTCATATTCACACAAAATACAACCCTATCAGTGGACATACATTGCATACTATAGGGTTCGTTCCCTTATACACTTGGATTATCTCATATTGATTAAGACATACAAGTAAAGTTTCCCTTTTTATAAGAAGTGGCCTCGTATTTGTGTGTCTCTCTCTTCACTTCTATGGAGTAACTCTTATATAACATAATGGAGTGAGTGAGGCACATGTGCGGCCACCTCTCTAGTCATTCTCTGTCCGGAGGCAGTGACCACCTCACCAGGCGAGACCAGGGTTAGGGGACCTGTTCTGGAGTTAGGTGTGGGGCCTAGAGTTGGAACCCACTGCATCAGAAATGTATGAAATGGATGGATATGCCATAAATGTCTAAGATTGGAATAGCCCTTTAAGAAATAACGTTTCCTCGTAGTTCCAGTTATATTATCATGGAGGTTTTCCATTCCATGGTTCCATGATATTCTGAAATCAACATATAATTATGAAGAGTAGGTCGTCAAGCTGAAGCAATTTTTGGCTGAGCAAATCTTTGGAAGCAGTGGAGTAAATATCTGTACTCTTTGTAGGCATCTTCTGTATAGATATTTTTGTGGTCTACTTGTCAATGACTACAAGCTTGGTTGATGTAGACTGTAGACCTGTCAAAGTTCCATCTTCTCATTTCCGTAGTCCTTCTGTTGGCCATGGAGTCTACTACTTTATTTTGATTTCTGAATCCTCATACATCTTGATAGTTTGGACACATGGATTATCTAGAAGAAATAAGCGCCCTATGGTTGATATTAGATCATCACGAGACCATGACAACCAGTTCTGGAATGTCTTGGTCAACCAGATATACTCAGGTCAACCTTCATTTTAGGTGTTGCCATTTGGGACATACTGTGCATAGACATAGCATGGGTCTAGTGATCTTCAACCTTTGGCTCTTCATCCCACAACTCCAAGCTTGTTCAGACAGGTTGGGGACCTCTGGTCTATACTATAAGATTAGTCCTTATTCAAAATTTATTTGAGCATGTTAAACATTATAAGACCAGGTTTCTAGTAATTCAGCCTGTTTCCTTGTTCCTTCAGATGGTAACCTCTTTGAAGCTTTGGCCAATGATGGTAGCTGTTGCAGTGTGTGTCTTAATATGTCTAGGGACAATAGTAGAGGGATATCCACCAAAGCCAGAATCTCCTGGAGAAGACGCTTCTCCGGAGGAAATGAATAAATACCTGACCGCTTTAAGACATTATATCAACCTGGTGACAAGGCAAAGGTGAGTGACTTCATCCCAAAGTAAAAGTGTCTTACTTATCATGTATATAGTTGAGATTTTGGATATTGTTTAGTGTTACCTTTGAAACAGACAGATCCCTTCTATGTCTATTTGTATTTAATAGTCTATTAAAGGGATTCTCCACTTTGAACAACCTCTTTTTGTTAGACGGGTCTCCCAAGATAAGATGAATATAGGGTAATCTCCAACGCTCAGTTGTAATCCGTGGGGTAAACTAGCAGCAAATGTTAAATTTTCCTGTAGCGCCACCACAGGGGAAATAAGGAATTGCACAGTCCTCCAGACCAAGAGGCACTCTTTGTAGTTACTCTTCATTTTGGATAATGGTCCTGAAGGGGAGAGCCCTTCAGGACTCCCTAATAATGTATTTGAAAATGGATTTTCTAAACCAGCAAACCCATTCAACGTTTTCTGTACGTCCGGAGTAATGATCTTCAACTTGTGACTCGCCAGCTATTTCAAAAATACATCTCCTTGTTTTAGACCAAGGTTTAAACTTCATATTATTTAATAGTATGGGCATCATTAGGGATAGATTAAATCATTGCCCAAAAGGAGTGATTTCTCAGGGGGTTTTACCCCTAAAAAACGGAGAGAAGGTTCACATAATATCTTGAAAGACCTAAGTTGGAAACTGGACGCTGTTTCGGTGACACTGATAATGGGCAAGGCAGAGGCCTGTCCACATTGGATAATGTTTGTGAGACCAAAACTGGGAACAGATTCATGAGAAGAAGAACAGAGACAAGTGGACGACTACACAGTTGGTATCAGCGAATAGGTCTCACTGTTGTGGCTTCTACTTCTTATGCCATGTGATAGAGGTGTAAACTTTGGTACTTTACATTCTTTGTACCTTCTATTATAATAGCAAAAAAAATGTAAGAATTAATGGTGAGATAGTATTGTAGGCGACATTTGAATGCAATAAAATTGGAAAGAGAGACTTTGGTTTCATGCCACCTTCTGCTCCACTCTGGACCTTCTCATCATAGGTGTATTGTACAATAAATCCTAATGCGTATTATCTTCTGAGCAGATATGGAAAGAGGGACAGTCCAGCTGACAGTCTGCTGTCTGAGCTTCTTTATGGAGACAACGGAAACCACAACAGCAGATCACGGTGAGTAAATAAGTCAAAAACTCGATAAAACAGTGGTGTCCAACATGGCAGACGTTATGGAACTTGTATATAGCCCCCATCTCCAGCCTAGGGCTTCACTGGCTGCCCAGTATCAATAATGGACAGCGTGGCCAACCATTCACCTCAATAGGCATCTTGAAACAGGGTTGTACAAAACAGATAACCACCTCCATTTAGACCTGCAAGTATAGATGTCCACGTTCTTATTACGGTCTCAAAAGTATATGAGAGTCAACCTCTTGGTTCTTCTTTGGAACAATGGACCCTTATATTTTAGGCATCTTAAATACTCCGCAGTGGTGCCCAATATGTGGCTCTCCAGCTAGTGCAAACCTACCAGTCTCAGCATGCCTTGGCAGCCCTCAGGTTAGAGGTCCCTATAATGGTGGTTATATTTGACGGCTCTATCGATAAGTACCAAGATTTAGTTGTGTAGGTACTCAATATACATCACATCTCTATCACATTAATGGGCTTGGTCTTCCCCATACCCCGATGCTAATATCAGCTACCAATGGGAACGTTCAAGATGAAGAACGGGGTCAAGATAAAACCGACACAATGTAATAGGAAATTGCTTAGATTACGAAGAGACTTGAGTTTGCATTTTAGCAGATCTCTAACACTCTTTCATATTTCCTTAGGTATGACGACTCTTCCTACAACTGGTGACCCTCGGACCCTACTACCCTCCCCCCTTTCCCAGGGCAACTGCTTTCCCTCCTTCCCTTCTTTTTATCGTATCACTTATTTTTATGCCATTTTGCATTTTGACTGGTTCCTGTATCTCATCTCTCCGCTCAGCGGGGAGTGTGCAGAGTGGACGGTGCCACCCTTCAGCGGTGTAGAGAACACATGTGTGCGTGCTGTGTGAACACCATCCTACCAGAGCTGCCTCTCCCATGACACACAGTCTGTGATGTTTGACAGAGAATTCCACTGTGTCCAGAAATAAAAGCAAGTTTAATGGAAGTGAGATTAAGTTATCAGTGTTTGATTGTCCATTTTATTTCCAAAGCAACGCCTGAGCAACGGGCCCAATTTTCTGTACGAAATGGGTTATTTATAGGGTCACAAAAACGTTTACTTTTTTGGTGTGGTTGAAGTCAGAGATGGATTGAGAGTGGTCTGGTCCCCCGGGCATTAAAGGTTATTTGCCCCTTACCAAACACTATAGACATGATACCCTTGGTTTAGGCATAGAAATAGCATTTCAGGAGCACGTACCACTTGTATTTGTTTTTAAAGTGGACCTGTCAATAGGTCATATAAGTTGAACTGGTTAAATGACCAGAATAGCGCTGTCTCCCTGATTCCAGCGCAGTTTTTCTTCTTTTTTTTTTGCGATATGGCCCACTGTTGTGTTGGCTCCCTATAGGCTAATTTGCTTTAGTTAGCCAATGGGGTTGAGCTAGCTTCCCTGCCTCTGATGCTGACCAATCAGCGTGAGGGTAGTCCACGTCCTGTTGGCTAACTTTAGCAAATTGGCATAGAGGGAGCCAACACAACAGTGGGCTAAATCTCTAGAACGGTGGTCCAGGACTGTAGCATTGGACATGGAGTTTGGGCTACTGATCCAAGAATGAGGACTATTCATCTGATCCAGGGTCAGGCAATGGTGGAGTATCAACAAGCCTTTTTTCCAATGGAAAATGGTGTCATCATCTGTACATGGTTGCACTGTTTCTCCATAAATGTATATGATAACTACTCCTTCTTATGGACGTTTGAACAGCACCCCCAATGGAAGTATTGATAGGTCTACTCTTGGCTACTATTAACTGATACAGTTTATATTGTAATGGGCTTCATAAAACCTTATCAGTGTTTATGACGGACAGATTAAATACGGCATGGCTACGTGTACTGACCCTGTATGGAAAACATGGAGTCCTTATGGGTCTGGAATATATAGAGTCAATAGGGACTTCATGTGCTCCCATACAGGGTCCAGGCATGATGCCCTGTATTTTCTCCTATACGCAATGCAATCATAGACTACTGTATATTAAAAGGGGTTGTCTGAAATTAGAAAACAGGGTCTGATTTTGTTTCCATAACCAGTGCCAATCTGGTCTATGGGTCGTGTCTGGCATTTCAGCACAGTCCTATTCCATTTAATACTGCAATACCGGGTACAGCCTATAGACAAGAGTGGCGCTTCTGAAAACAAAATTGACCCTGTTTTATCTAATCATAGACAACCACTTTAACCCAGGGCCCAAAAGCTTAAAGTTATACTCCTGGTTGTTACCACCGGTCTTTTGTTCCCTGTGCAGTTACTCTTCAGTGAAGTCTAGGAGAGACACATACACAGCTAGGTCAGTGTGCCAAGTCAGTTCTTGGGATCAGGAGTCCCAGTTGTTGGATCCCCCCAGTTAGACGTTTATGTTATGATTTTACCAGTTTGTCCTGCCCAAGCCGCAATAGATCGGATGGATTTCGTGTAAAACCTAACAACAAGAGCCACAGAGACAGGAGAATGGAGACAGGGCAGAGCCTATGCATTGCTATGAAGCCTGGGTGACTTTGTGACCAAATGACAGCTATGTAGATACTATAAATGTCTGTAGTATCTAATTAATCTCTGGTTCCAGCCCATCTACAAGAAGAAGACATCAAAAGCATAGCTCGGTGACATAGGAAGAATACAAATCACATGGTGATATGACTAAGGGAATTTTGACTTTTGAGCATAAAACTAGGGGGTCATTTAGTATAGGAAGATGGTGGGTGCCATCAAAGAAGTCATACTAAGTGAAAAGTAAGGGTGCGCCCATAAAAATGCCTGAACCATGTCATCACGTAAGGGTATGTGCACACACACTAATTACCGACGTAATTCGGGCATTTTTGCCCCGAATTACGTCCGAAAATAGCGCTTCAATAGCACTGACAAACATCTGCCCATTGAAAGCAATGGGCAGACGTTTGTCTGTTCACACGAGGCGTAATTTACGCGCCGCTGTCAAATGACGGCGCGTAAATAGACGCCCGCGTCAAAGAAGTGACCTGTCACTTCTTTGGGCGTAATTGGAGCCGTTATTCATTGACTCCAATGAATAGCAGCGCCAATTACGTCCGTAATGGACGCGGCGTTCAAGCGCCTGCACATGCCGTTACGGCTGAAATTACGGGGATGTTTTCAGGCTGAAACATCCCTGTAATTTCAGCCGTTACTGACGCCCTCGTGTGAACATACCCTAAAGGAAAGAAAAAAGGGGACATTCAGATAAACGGCACTCAACCTTTGTATGATAATCAAGTCAATCTATATTAATGAAAAACGACCGCACAGTAAAAACAATTAAAAAGGATTAATCCATAATATGGGGTCCGCCCCGGTAAGGCGACCCCCCCAAACATTGGTATGCCAATATTAAATAAGGCTCAGTCAAAGGTGTATGCCTCCTCAGAAAATGAAAAAGACAAAAATGTGTATCAATGTGTGGGTATGTACAAAAAGTATACTACGGCTATATTCACACATGGTTTCAGATTTTGGCGCAGATTTTGATGCAGATTTTTGAGCCAAAGCCAGAAGTGGATCCAGGAGGAAGGAGAAGTAGAAGTTCTTCCTTTATATTTCCCATTCCTATGGAAACCATTTCTGGCTTTGGCTCAAAAATCTGCACTAAAATCTGCAACAAATTGCGATGTGTGAACACAGCCAAAATCAGATGAATAATCAATTTGTATATGTAGCAGAGTAAATGAATACACGATCCCAGTTCAATATAGAGCAAAGTGCAAAAAACAGGTGCAAAATAATTCAAACTCCCTATCAAGGGAGCAAAGTATAAGAAATAGAGGTAATAAAACCCCTAGAAATATCGCGTTAAAAATCTACATATAATAAGTGATACAAATAAATACGTCCTCAAAGATCAGGACATAGTCCATAAAAAAATTATACATATATACATATAATAATGCAAATCCTTGGGGTTCATTTGTCTGTGCTTGGTGACAGCAGATAATGCAGTACATGTGCCTGCAGTCTTATGTAAGACCACAAATAACCTGTGCCAAATGACATACTCAGCTCTGCTATATTTGTAGTTGGGTGTCACTGCTCTTCAGTCCAATACAGTAGGGAAGAATTCTACTCTATCCATTATTACCACAGTAAATGTTGCAAATTACTGAAGAACCTCCGGCAAAAGCTACTGGTGCCCTATATCTGGCCCACCCTGTAATTCTATATGTACCATATACATTATATTACCCAAGGTTTATACACGATAGCAATGAGGTGTACTCTCGTAACGTAAGATAGTGCCATCAGGAGTGATGACATCATTGAGCAGGATGATGTTGTCACAGCTTTTTCTCATCAATTTATATTGCCACAGCTTAGCCATGGTGGTGTGTCGGCCACCATGGCATTGTACAGCTACACCACAACAAGGTCCAACTACTGTAAGCAAATCCAAGCGATGTGTACCTTGGCTCTGCTTGGCTTCTTGCATGGGGGCACGTGGACAGCCATAAAAGTGGTGAAAATAAGCCGTGTGAACATACCCTAAAGGCCCTTTTACACAAGACAATTATCGGGCAAACGAGCATTCACCGAATGCTCAATCCCGATCATTGCCCTGTAAACAATCAGGCAATGAACGAGCAAACGCACCTTCATCGGCTGATCGTATCGTTTATGCCGCACAAAATATTATCGTTGTCGGCAGCACATCTACCAGTGTAAACAGGGATACGCGCTGCCGACATAATGGAAATGTATGAGGACGAGCGATCGTAGTAATGAGCGCCCGTCCCCATACTAGCTTCTTGTCAAAGGAGCAAACTAGCGCCGATCAACAATCGGTCTCGTTGATCGGCGCTCGTGTACACGGCCCACGTAAGGGAACCCTAACTAGTATGAATGGTCAAATCAAGTGTTTATGACCAAGATTTATTAAAGTGTACATGTCATGAGACAACCAAGAGATGCCTGAGAGGGCGTTAACCTAGGGTCACTCTAATCAAAGACATACTTACCATAGAGGCAGACCATAATATGGGACCATGGAGAGAGGGGTCTCAGCCCTGGTTGGTCTTTTCTCGTTTGCTATTGTGTGGGGCAAAACCAGAGGAAGTGGAGGGCTGGGGGCATCCCTGCTCGAATGGGTGAGATCGATATCAGTATCGATCTCGCTCGTTTAACCCCTCAGATGCGGCGCTTAATAGCGAGCGCCGCATCTGAGTGCTTTTGGAGGGTGCTCTCAACCCGCCGGCACCCTGCTATACGATCGCAGGTTGCCGGTGTCTTCCATGGCAGCCGGGGGGCCTAATAAAGGCCCCCAGGTCTGCCTCTAGTTAATGCTGCTAGGTCATGCCAGAGGTATGGCCTAGCAGATGCCTGTCCGTTTTACACAGACAGGCAGTAATACACTGCAATACAGAATTATTGCAGTGTATTATAAAAGCGATCGGATGATCGCATAGTGAAGTCCCCTAGTGGGACTAGTAAAAAATAAAAAATAAAAAGTTTAATAAAGTTTATAATAAATAAATAACAATCCAAAGTGAAAAGAAATGAAAAACCCACTTTTTTCCCCTTACAAAATGCTTTATTATTATTATTATTATTATTATTTTTTTAAAGCGTTACACTTATTTGGTATCACCGTATGCATAACGACCCCAACTTTAAAGTTATTACAATATTTAACCCGCTCAACCAATGCCGTAAATATAAAATAAAAAACAATGCAAGAATTTGTTTTCTGTGAATCCTGCCTTAAACAAAATGTGATAAAAAGTGATCAAAAAGTCACATGTACTCCAAAATGGTACCAATAAAAACTACAAGTCAACCCGCAAAAAAAAAGCCCTCATACAGCCGGAACAATAAAAAAGTTATGGCTCTTCAAATATGGAGACACAACACCAAGTAATTTTGACAAAAAAAGTGTTTTTACTGTGTAAAAGTAGTAAAACATACAAAATCTATACAAATTTGGTATCGTTGCAATCGTTACAATCCGCTGAACAAAGATATTGTGTTATTTATACCACACAGTATACGGCGTAAATTTAGAGCGCAAAAAAAAGTGGCGACATTGCAGTTTTTTTTGTATCCCCCCCCAAAAAAGTTAATAAAAGTTAATCAATAAATGATATATACCCCAAAATGATGCTATTACAAAAATACAACTCGTCCCGCAAAAAACAAGACCTTATACAGCAATGGCGACGCAACAATAAAAAAGTTATAGCTCTTTGAATGAGACGATGGAAAAACTTCTAAAATAGCTTGGTCATGAAGGCCTAAAATAAGCTGGTGACTAAGGGGTTAAAAGATTATTAAATACTCAATGATATTTACTACACCCACTGTCATTGATTTTTAGGGAGTAAAAAACTGCTCTGCTGTCAACAAACAAGGGCTTTACCATGCACTAACAATTCTGTAACATATTGTCTTAGCACTCTGCGTTGTGCCGTTCCTCTGTTATTCCTTCTGGAAATGTACATACACATTGACAACTCGATGTTACCATTCCCCAGGTCAATGCAGCCTGCCCTTCACACTGTCCAATCCGTTCCGACACGGTCACAATATGTAGGGAAACACCCTATTAACAAGAGTATGTAACACTCAGTTGTCAATTTATTTGTAGATTTCCAGGAGGAATAATAGAGGTACGGCACAAGGCAGAGTTTTTTTTAATCTACATGGATCTGCACTGACCTTCACTTAAAAGATCCCGCTCTAATTTTAAAAGAGACGGCAATTTACTGAATGCAAAGGTAGAAAGAAAGTCAGGGGACATTGAGTCACACAAGAGACTTGGACGTTGAGTAGAAGAGGTTGATTAATGTCAAAGCTGCTAGTCGAGGACTATTATAAAATTGGCTCTATGGCCAGCAAATGTAATATCTAGCCTCTATGTCTTCATTACCTACTTTGTCAATTTCACATTTTATTAGTCTACGCAGTCCAAAAAAAAAATGGCACATTGCTGCCTGGAAACAATCAACAAGCTCCTGATCTGTTATTCTTAATCATAATTAGCGTTTTCGTCAGGCATGGTGAACACAGAAAAAAAGAGACATGTATATATACACACAGAAGAGGTCATCTGATTGGAGCCAGTTCAGACTGGGCAAAAAAACCGCCAAAAACTCAAGCAGGTCAGAGTTCAAGCGGTGCAATCCATTGCAATGACATTTCATAGTATTTACACAATAAAACACAATAAAAACCATAGGAAAGGTAAAAGGCGAGTTGTCACTGTAGGGAACTCTTATTTTGTTCATAAATAAAAAATGTGTAAAATGTCGGGGGATTGGATAAAAACATTGTGTGTGAGGGACGGCAATGTTTTGTTATTGCATGGTTAACTGATGATATCAGAAGGGAACAAATGGTGAACAAGTAGTGTATGATTTGTTTTTAGTGGTTTATTTATTTCAATCGTGGGACGTTTGTGTAACTGAGATATGAGAAGTTACGTGTGCAGATTGGATTTGTTACCCCCCCCCCCTTTATGCATCTGCGGTTTCATGTCCGAACCCTAATGCACCAACTATCCCTGTTAGGGCTCCTTCCCCTCGCAGTAACTCTAAGAGTTAATACAAATGTTATGCACTCTCCATCTAAGGCAATAAACTAACCTTTTAATTAGGCATTGCCCCAGCAACATTCATCGATGCCACCTTCACCCCCCCTAACACTCCATTTGCTCTAAGAGACGTAAACTAATTAAAATAAAAAATAGTGATAAAAACAAACATAGAAACAAACTACCGTAAGTAACACTGCGTCAATGAAAACATTAAATTTTAATTCTAGTTCCATTACTCACATTCAATATTAATATCTACCTATTCCTTCTCGGCAACACATTCTTCTTTCCTCTCCCACTGTTCTTGCTGCATAGACCGGCGTCCTCTGGCGTTTTGCGGTTCACCGTGCGTTCCATCTTGTTTTGGACCACGTCGGCCACCGTAGCGTAGGTGGTCTCCTTGACAACCGGTAACAAATCCAATCTGCACACGTAACTTCTCATATCTCAGTTACACAAACGTCCCACGATTGAAATAAATAAACCACTAAAAACAAATCATACACTACTTGTTCACCATTTGTTCCCTTCTGATATCATCAGTTAACCATGCAATAACAAAACATTGCCGTCCCTCACACACAATGTTTTTATCCAATCCCCCGACATTTTACACATTTTTTATTTATGAACAAAATAAGAGTTCCCTACAGTGACAACTCGCCTTTTACCTTTCCTATGGTTTTTATTGTGTTTTATTGTGTAAATACTATGAAATGTCATTGCAATGGATTGCACCGCTTGAACTCTGACCTGCTTGAGTTTTTGGCGTTTTTTTTGCCCAGTCTGAACTGGCTCCAATCAGATGACCTCTTCTGTGTGTGTATATATACATGTCTCTTTTTTTCTGTGTTCACCATGCCTGACGAAAACGCCAGTTCGGCGTTGAAACGCGTTGCATAGCAATAAATACTTTTACGTTCACCCGACTTCTGGATTTATCCTGTCCTCACCACACAGCAGCGCCAATATAAATCTATATTTTCTCTCCGTGCTTTCATCATACCCAAGCGGTCACCTCGGTAACCGGCCCGGATCTGGCAGCAGCTATCTCGTGGACTCCTTCATTCAACTTTCATAACCTCACGGTGAGCATATATTATCTTTGTTTCTCACCTCCACCTTCTTTGATCCACACCAAGTGGCGCCGTGGTTTCTTGCCCTTTTCTCTACTTCAGATCGGACCTTATCCGCTTTGCAAAGCCGATACTCCGATACCAGGAGCATCCTACCACCAATCCCCGGTGGTCTCCACCGGAGTTCCTTTGGTTGGAAAGTCGACTCCTGCACTGGCAGCCGCTACTTTGGATCTACCACATCTCAACCAACTCCTTGTAACACCATACAAGCATCTGGAATCTACAATCACGATGTTGGATTTTACCAACGAAAGGAACTTACTCCGCGAACGGCTCATCCTTGAAACCATTGGGATTGACACCCTGCCAGGACACTCTCACAAAGTGAGTAACAACTCATCACTTGAAGAAACTCAAAGGATGACTGACTTATACCTATCTTTGGAAGACCTCTTAAAAAAGGAGGCCCTGCAGAACATCGATTGTCAATTTCTATCATTGTATATTTCTGGTAACATCACCCCTAGAGGTCTAAGGTTACTAATCACTAACCCATACCCCACAGACCTCTCTTTCAGCACTGACTGGAAGTCTTTTATAGATAAATGCCATCTAGGTTTCCTAGAAAGATTGCACACTAAGCGCACAATGCTTAGTAATGCCCTCCTTTCTGATATCCTCATGATCAAGGAGCAATTATTACAATTCAGTGATCACTGTGATTTCTCTAAATTAGAGGAATCCACCAGCAGGAGACTCATCACTTATGAAAGAGATCTCATTTCAAAAAAAGTGAAAAAATTAAAAAGAGATCAGGCAGATTATGCCCTCAATCCTGCAGGTGACTGGAAATCCAGCACCATACCTATCCCTCACAAAGATACCATTGTATCTGACCATACCCATACCCAAAATAGGAACTATTTGGGCAAATCCAATCCTGCAACCCCACAGAATAGAGTCATGACCTATAGCAGGTCCTTCAGGAACAACTCCAAATCCAGACCCACCAACCAAACAAACGAGACAGCACCACAAAGAAAACAAGGAAATCTTTCAGAGACTCCCCAAGTCCCCAAGTCCGGTTGTCACCACACAGCTCCGATTCCCACCCTGAACCCCACCCCATTACCCTCTCACCCTTCCTCACATAGACTTTTCAGCCCTAAGGTACCAATGAATGCCTTCAAATCTTCCGACCTAGCTATCCATTTATCTAGGCTACCCTCCACTTCTGAACCAATGGAAGTTCCCCCACCCTCCACCATCCATTCCCCCCTTTCCTTGACCAATGACTCCATAGACGACATAGATGAGGACGACGGCAACAATCTCTCATCCCTACTCCAATTATCAGTACATAAAACTCCCTATTTTACCAATCCAACTTCACCTGAGGACCACTTCCGCAGTCCACCAGAGGACCATAACACAACCCAGGGGTTCACAAACCCCAACTTAGACCTGGCCACATCTGTTCTTGATTTCACATACGCAACAACGTCTTTTTTAGGACTCCCCTCCCAGCTAGTCAGACCGCCACTAACTCCCACTGTAGTGAGCAAAGACATTCTGATTCCCTACATCACAAGTCCCAAAGCCCAAACCATCACCCACTTCTTCCCAAGAATACAAAAAATTTCGACCAAAAGAAAATTAGACATAGACCTAGAGGACGGAGAGGAGGCAGAAAACAGACCAAACCAACATCCATCACTCAACAAAAAGAGGAATCTGGTCCAACAATAAAATTGTTCAACTTATCACTACACATCCTAAACAGTTCTGAACACAGCCTTTTGAATAGGGGCCTTTCTTTCTGCCCCACGGCACCAATTGACAGCTTTGAACTTTTTATGGACCTCAACAGGTTCATAAGAAAACTCACACTCACCAGACACTTCGCTATGACCAAATACACCACCAAACCAGGCCCAACCATTGAATTACCTGTAGATTCTCCCACACCCTTAGCCATCCCAGTGGAAGTCCACCCCAAATCTAATTTTTACCCGACCCACCACCAGGGCCCAATGATTGAAACATTCTCGTCCCTGGTTAGCAACGAATTTAGAACACTAGAACTTCCATCTCATTATATCGACAACTTAACTAACCACGAAAGAAGAGCTATGAAAAATCTCCAAAAGAATCAAGAAATCATAATTCGCCCAGCTGACAAAGGGGGGGGCATAGTTATCCAGGACCGACACAAGTACTTTGAAGAGACCATTAGGATCCTAAGCGACATCACGTTCTACAGAAAACTCACCACCAACCCATTATCCCTTTATACACAAGAATATAAAGACCTAATTGAGTCAGCTGCCAAATCAGGACTGATAAATAAAAAAGAGAAACGTTTTCTAACTGTCCCATTCCCGAACATGCCCTTCATTTACCACCTTCCAAAAATCCACAAATCACTAATCGATCCGCCCGGACGCCCCATCATCTCGGGAATAGACTCCCTCACAAGCAACCTTTCACACTTCATTGACCTTCATCTCCAACCACTTGTCCTAACCTTACCATCCTACCTCAGAGATTCCACACAACTAATTAGAGATTTAAATGACCTAAATTTTGACCGTTCAACATCCCCAATCAGCTTTTTAACAGCAGACGTAACCACATTGTATAGTAACATTCCCCATAATAAAGGCATAGAAGTAGCCCATTCTTTCCTCTCATCCACCAACACAATCCCCGAATCCCAGTTAGATTTTCTAACCAACTGCATCGATTTCATCCTCAAACACAACATCTTCAGCTTCAATAACAGCTTTTACCACCAGATCAAAGGATGTGCTATGGGCACCCGTTTTGCACCCTCCTACGCCAATCTCTACATGGGATCCTTCGAAAAAATACACATCCACGGTGAACACCCTTATAAAAACAACATATTGCTATACAAACGGTACATCGACGACCTGTTTATAGTATGGAAAGGCACTGAAGAGGAAGCCGCTCGCTTCATTGGAACCCTAAACAACAACAACTACGACCTATCATTTACACACACTTTTTCCCCCACCGCCATAGATTTTCTGGATCTCACCATCAATTACGATAACGGTAACAACAAATTCACGACAAGTACACACTTTAAATTAGTAGACGTTAATAGTTATATCGATTTCAGAAGCGCCCACCACCGCCCCTGGCTTAAGAACATCCCTTTTGGCCAATTCAGGAGAATTAGGAAGAACTGCAGCACAGATAAGGACTTCAACAAAGAATGCGCAATCTTAGAAAAAAGATTCAAAGACAAATATTTTCCAATAAATCTTATAAAAGGCGCAAAATCAAAAGCCTCTGAACTCACACAAAATTCCTGTTTAAATCCCCCCATATTGAAACCCAAGTCTGGCCCTAGCAACTCCAATATCAACTTCATCACCACCTACAATAGAGGCAACAAAATGATTAGGAACATTCTCTCCAAACATTGGCACATCCTAAAAAATGATCCGCACCTAAAAGACACATTATCAGACAAACCTAACATCACATTCAGACGTTCCCTAACCCTCAAAAATATACTTGCTCCCAGCAGAACAAAGAAACATCTGACAACACATACAAACTTTCTTTCTAACCTCAAAGGCTCCTTCAAATGTGGACATTCACGTTGCCTTTGTTGTAACACCATAAGCCACAAAAAATACAACTACACTTCCACTGTCACCAACGAGACATTCACAATTCAAACACTCCTTAACTGTGGCAGCTCATATGTCATTTACCTTTTAGAATGCCCGTGCCAACTACAGTACATTGGTAGAACCACCCAATGCCTAAGAACCCGAGTCAATAATCACCGTTTCAATATTAACACTGGGTATCTCAAACACAGTGTATCCCGTCATTTCTCTCAGACACACGAATGCCAATCCAATAAAATTACAATAACACCCATTGAATACATTCACCCCGACGTCCCAAACAGATTTAACAAATTAAAACAAAGAGAAAACTTCTGGATTTTTAAAATGAACACACTATACCCATTTGGTCTAAACGACATCACAGAGTCATCTCTAGACTAATTATCAAACATCCCTAGACAAACATCGGAAAACCTATAGATCCCACCAGCCCCTCTCCAAAAATACAGTACAGTGCAACAGCCCAAATATGTAACCACGGGACCCGGTTGACACAATTGTTGCCGTATTTCCCATCAACAACCACCCCCCCCCCCCTTTATGCATCTGCGGTTTCATGTCCGAACCCTAATGCACCAACTATCCCTGTTAGGGCTCCTTCCCCTCGCAGTAACTCTAAGAGTTAATACAAATGTTATGCACTCTCCATCTAAGGCAATAAACTAACCTTTTAATTAGGCATTGCCCCAGCAACATTCATCGATGCCACCTTCACCCCCCCTAACACTCCATTTGCTCTAAGAGACGTAAACTAATTAAAATAAAAAATAGTGATAAAAACAAACATAGAAACAAACTACCGTAAGTAACACTGCGTCAATGAAAACATTAAATTTTAATTCTAGTTCCATTACTCACATTCAATATTAATATCTACCTATTCCTTCTCGGCAACACATTCTTCTTTCCTCTCCCACTGTTCTTGCTGCATAGACCGGCGTCCTCTGGCGTTTTGCGGTTCACCGTGCGTTCCATCTTGTTTTGGACCACGTCGGCCACCGTAGCGTAGGTGGTCTCCTTGACAACCGGTAACAAATCCAATCTGCACACGTAACTTCTCATATCTCAGTTACACAAACGTCCCACGATTGAAATAAATAAACCACTAAAAACAAATCATACACTACTTGTTCACCATTTGTTCCCTTCTGATATCATCAGTTAACCATGCAATAACAAAACATTGCCGTCCCTCACACACAATGTTTTTATCCAATCCCCCGACATTTTACACATTTTTTATTTATGAACAAAATAAGAGTTCCCTACAGTGACAACTCGCCTTTTACCTTTCCTATGGTTTTTATTGTGTTTTATTGTGTAAATACTATGAAATGTCATTGCAATGGATTGCACCGCTTGAACTCTGACCTGCTTGAGTTTTTGGCGGTTTTTTTGCCCAGTCTGAACTGGCTCCAATCAGATGACCTCTTCTGTGTGTATATATACATGTCTCTTTTTTTCTGTGTTCACCATGCCTGACGAAAACGCCAGTTCGGCGTTGAAACGCGTTGCATAGCAATAAATACTTTTACGTTCACCCGACTTCTGGATTTATCCTGTCCTCACCACACAGCAGCGCCAATATAGATCTATATTTTCTCTCCGTGCTTTCATCATACCCAAGCGGTCACCTCGGTAACCGGCCCGGATCTGGCAGCAGCTATCTCGTGGACTCCTTCATTCAACTTTCATAACCTCACGGTGAGCATATATTATCTTTGTTTCTCACCTCCACCTTCTTTGATCCACACCAAGTGGCGCCGTGGTTTCTTGCCCTTTTCTCTAATCATAATTAGAATATGAATAAAGCTGTAGTAAGATCCGTCAACAGCAGCCTGCTTGTTGATGAACTCCAGACAGCAAATATATTTTTTTGCAGCAAGACACTGCGAGAAGTAAAAGGGAATTTAAAAATATTAAGGAAAAATATTTAGAAAGCCAAGAAGACATACTATAAAGATGCTAAATTTGACATTTTGGGGATCAGAGGTGTTATTCAGGGCAAATGTAACACATGTAAGAAGATGGCTGCAGGTAATGAGGTAAGAAAAACACTGTACTGAAAAGTTACGCGGAGAAGGCGGCATTCATCTTAAGAGTCGTGTTTGGTATGCTTTGAAATGAGCTCCATAAAGCAGCACAACAATGTACACAATGTACACAATGTACACAATATACACATGACCAGAACAGACACTGGATGACGAGTATATCACCATGGAAAACTGGCGGAAATCTATTCCAGCAGAGCTCTCTAGTGTTCCGATAGGAAAGTACATGTTATAACGAGCGACCGTCAGTAAACTAGAGGCAAGATGTGCTCACAAGGTTCAGGTGATTTATGCTCTACTGTAATATATATAATTATATATATTGCTCTCACAATTATTCACCGAGCAGTTGTATTTTTAACGTTCACTATGCAGCAACTTTGTACTGCGCCACCGCTTTATAACCGATAGAAAAAAATGGTGACCCAAGAAGGTAGTGACATTAGGCCCATCCGTCTTAGGTCACCAGCTGTGGCCATTAAATAAATGTGCTAACAGGGACTGGAGAGCATTCCAATAAACCACCAGGGACTTAACCCAAGCCACAAGTGATTGAATACAATGCTACTTAGCCACCAGGGACTTAATACAATACCACTAAGCCACCAGAGATTGTATACAATACCACTGAGCCACAAGGGATTGAACACAATACCACTGAGCCACAAGGGATTGAACACAATACCACTGAGCCACAAGGGATTGAACACAATACCACTGAGCCACAAGGGATTGAACACAATACCACTGAGCCACAAGGGATTGGACACAATACTATTGAGCCACCAGAGACTGAATAAAATACCACTGAGCCACCAGGGACTGAACACGACACCACTGAGCAACAGGGACTAAATAAAATGCAAATGAGCCACCAGGGACTGAACACTGGGTAACCAGGTTATTAAAGGGATATCATTAAGTGATCAATAACTGAAGACTTGGCCGCTGTGTTGCCTGTAATCTGACACTGCTCCCCTGAGTCACCAAAAAGTAGAAACAATACCACTGAGATGAAAATGGCAAAACAAAAAACCACCAGGTCACCAGGGAGTGACACAGCACCAGTCAATACCTATGGACTGTCACTATCTAGGGGTATGTGGACCCACTAGGCCGCTCCGCCATAGCGGACTGGCAGCTGGCCAAGTCACAGTCTATACAAAGCCTATTAAAAGTTCTTAGCACAAGGGTACCTGCGAGAGTCCAGACAGTAACAGAGGCTTTGGCACAGATGAAACTTGACGTGGCAGGTAGCGCAGATAGCGCCAGACGTGGGGGATGATACCAGAAGTGGCAGATGACACCAGACGTGGTGTATAACAGCAGGCGTAGCAGATGACACAACACGACCCCAACACTAGATAAGGCTCAGGAACAAACACAGAACGGGATACAGGATACAGGTAGCACTGCACAGGAACACTGGGAGCAGGATACTACAAAGGGACCATTTGCAATACGAACATGGATACACAACAACGCTCAGGCAAGGGGTGGAAGGGCGGAGCCCTTTTTATAGTCCAGGGTGATCAGGGATAGATTAGGGAACTTTAAACATGTGCACGCGCTGGCCCTTTAAGGCCTGGACCGAGCGCGCGCGCACCTTAGTATTCAGAGAAGGGCAGGAGTGCTGGCATCTCCTAGGAGGGAGACGCTGGCAGGAAGACAACAGTCTGTAGTCGCGGCCATCACAAAATAAGGAACGGACGTGACATGGACTTTACACTGGAAAACCAGACAAAACCTTGTTCCACTTGTACATCAAGAATTGGAGATGATAGCATTGGCAAGTGTGGACGGGATCTTCTGTCTAATATAGGACTGCAGCTACAACAAGGGGGCATCCTCTACATCTAGGGGAAAAAAAGGTTTCTACAATGACACAGAATTGGATTCTTTACTGTAAGGGTACGTTTACACCGGCCAAGTTTGGCCGGTGCAAGGGGAGGCGATCAACGAGACAGCTCGTTGATCGGTGATTGGTTTCTCCTTTCACAAGGAGCAATGTATGGGGACAAGGGACTCGTTATGGGGACAAGGGGCTCGTTACTCCGATCACTCGTCCCCAAACATTTCTATCATGTCTACAGAGCATCTCCATATTTACACAGGGAGATGTGCTGAAACTAACGATAATATTTTACACATTTAAAACGATGCGATCAGCCGATGAACGAGCGTTTGCCCGATAATTAGCCCGTGTAAAAGGACCTTAGGAGCAGTGAGACTATGGAACTCTCTTCCAGAGGAAGTTATTATGGTGAATTCAGTGAAAAAGATAAAAATCCCATTGCGCATCAATCCTTTTTACATTACAATTTCTCTATATTCATCACTTGTCTTTAATGAACAATCCAAATACTGAGCACAAAACCAGTGATTGTAAGTTCTCAAGGAACTGCAGTTTGTCAAGGTCACCACCTGGTGGTTAATACTGACATTACAAAACATAAACATTTTCGTGTATCAGTGATTCTCTACCTTTCTAGTAATGGGAAGCGCCAGGGAAAAAAACGGTATCATCTCCCACAGTAAGGGTATGTGCACACACACTAATTACGTCCGTAGTTGACGGACGTATTTCGGCCGCAAGTACCGGACCGAACACACTGCAGGGAGCCGGGCTCCTAGCATCATACTTATGTACGATGCTAGGAGTTCCTGCCTCTCCGTGGAACTACTGTCCCGTACTGAAAACACGATTACAGTACGGGACAGTTGTCCTGCAGCGAGGCAGGGACTCCTAGCATCGTACATAAGTATGATGCTAGGAGCCCAGCTCCCTGCACTGTGTTCGGTCCGGGACTTGCGGCCGAAATACGTCCGTTAATTACGGACGTAATTAGTGTGTGTGCGCTAATTTTTTTAGAATTAAAAAAAAAGGCTAATAAGAAGTTATACTCCATACGTTATAGGAAGTTATAGGAGGAGATAATAGGAGGAGATATAGAAAGATGTTATATGGAGTAATAGGAGGAGATATAGGGGAGGTTATATGGAGTAATAGGAGGAGATATAGGAGGAGGTTATATAGAGTAATAGGAGGAGATATAGGGAGAGGTTATATGGAGTAATAGGAGGAGATATAGGGAGAGGTTATATGGAGTAATAGGAGGAGATATAGGAGAGGTTATATGGAGTAATAGGAGGAGATATAGGAGGAGGTTATATAGAGTAATAGGAAGAGATATAGGGAGAGGTTATATGGAGTAATAGGAGGAGATATAGGGAGAGGTTATATGGAGTGAGAGGAGATATAGGAGATGTTATATGGAGTAATAGGAGGAGATATAGGGGAGGTTATATGGAGTAATAGGAGGAGATATAGGGGAGGTTATATGGAGTAATAGGAGGAGATATAGGAGAGGTTATATGGAGTAATAGGAGGAGATATAGGAGAGGTTATATGGAGTAATAGGAGGAGATATAGGGGAGGTTATATGGAGTAATAGGATGAGATATAGGGAGAGGTTATATGGAGTAATAGGAGGAGATATAGGAGAGGTTATATGTAGTAATAGGAGGAGACATAGGGAGAGGTTATATGGAGTGAGAGGAGATATAGGAGATGTTATATGGAGTAATAGGAGGAGATATAGAAAGATGTTATATGGAGTAATAGGAGGAGATATAGGGAGAGGTTATATAGAGTAATAGGAGGAGATATAGGAGAGGTTATATGGAGTAATAGGAGGAGATATAGGGAGAGGTTATATGGAGTGATAGGAGGAGATATAGGGAGAGGTTATATGGAGTAATAGGAGGAGATATAGGGAGAGGTTATATGGAGTGAGAGGAGATATAGGGGAGGTTATATGGAGTAATAGGAGGAGATATAGAAAGATGTTATATGGAGTAATGGGAGGAGATATAGGGAGAGGATATATAGAGTAATAGGAGGAGATATAGGGAGAG